>NC_138051.1:94308470-94598397 GCF_964194185.1 Rhinolophus hipposideros
TCCTAGGTGAATAGGGAGGGGACTACAGTGTGGGTGCTTTCTCGGTACTGGCAGCACAACGCAGGGGTGAATATGTCTGTTAGAGTGAGAAGTAACATGGACTCCTCTCTCCTCTGCATTCTTGCTGTGTGACCTCTGTGTCCTGTGACTTTGCAGGGGAAGGTGGCTTGGGGCCTCTCTTCTCTCTAACCAGGAAGGGGTGCAAAGCACCCTGTCTCCAGAGTCAGATGTGAAGCTCCTCCACCCGCCAGCCCTGAGACCTTCAGGGCCTCAGTTTCCTCCCTTACAAGTGGGATGCAATCTTCCCTCCCATGTTCCAGGCTCCTACGAGGCAAGTCAGCCAAGTGCTTACAAAGTTCACATGCACATGAGGGAGTGATCTTGTGATGTGATCGTACAACATATCTGGGCTCCAAGAGCCATTTTTACACAGCTACTTGGTTGTTTAATAGTCATTCAGCAAACATTTGCTGAGCACCTACTGTGTGCCAAGTCCTGTAACATCTGTGGCATCTTAAAGCTTATCCATGACCTTTAATTCTTCCACAGGAAGAAGATGGCTGTAATTAAGTTTATTTTTACAAATGAGGAAACTGGGGCTCAGTTACATTGAACACAAACTCACTTGACTAATTGGGGGCGCTCTGAGATTTGAACTCTGTGCCCAGTTCTCCGTTGGCTGTATCTCAAGGCCCCTGCAGGACCTGCCAGCCACCCCTCCCCGCCCCCATGCCATGGGAAGGGATTTCAGGAGGGTTTCCATCAGCCTCCTCCTGCCTGCTACTGCAGCCGCCCCCCAGACTCTGTAGTCAGCTATGACCTTGTGCCCCGTAGTCGCTCTAGCAGCACAACAGTGGCGTCTGGCAGGAAGAGCCTTGAAGCAGGCAGGCCGGGCCTCCAGCGCCAGCTACACTTGGCTGAGCCTTGACCTTGACCTCTACGTGCTCCTTTGCACAATGGGAAACAGGTCCTACCTAGCACAGGGCCGTGAGGACTACACAGGGGTACATGTAAAGGAGCCTAGCACAGAGGTTTCTGTTTTCATTCGAAACAACACAAGTGTTGTCCTTCCCGGGAGCCCATTGGTAGGGTAGTGGCTGCATTACCACTTCCCTGTGCTCCTTCCAAGCCAGCCCCTCTGGAGCAGGTCATACCCTCCGCCCACACACATGGTTAGAGGAATCCCTATTGCAACCTTCTTCAGAGCCACCCCCAGCCGTTTATCCCTGATTTACAAGCACTTATGAGCCCTCACTGTATTCCCAACACTATTGTCTAGGCACAGCAGACAACCCCAGGGAAAACCTTGTCCTTGTTCTTGAGAGCTTGCAACCTGCTGGAAGAGGCAAGACCAAGCAGACGCTCTTGGGAAATAAGCTCTGCCCTTCCATGTTGGCCACTGAAGTCCTGTGAACTGCTGACAACCTTCACCCTACCCTCCTGAGGGATGCATGCCATTAGGGAACTGTGCAGTCCAGGAAGGCTTCCTGGAGGAGGAGGAGGTTGAGAGGTAATGGGGGTTTCTTCAGTTCTCCTGGAGACACTGAAGCATCAAGGAGGATCACCCCCTGTATAGGGTCTCCTGGCACATTCCACTCTTTTCTTCCTTTCAGGGGGCTTGGTCTCTGCACACAAGCCTTTATTGGCTCTCTCACCAGTAAAATGGGAGGATTATCATGACCAACCCCACAGGATTGTTCCAAGGCAATCATGAAATAATAGACATGAAATTGCTTTGTACACTATCAGGTGCCTTACAATTGTCGACTGCTGTCATCCTCCCCCACGGGCTGGCTCCACTTCCTGACACAGCTCTCCCTCCTGGGCACCCACCTCGGCTCTGGGTCCAGGCCTCCTGGCTTACTGCTGTTCTCTTCATTCACACGATCCTCACTTCTGACCACACGATGTGCCGTTCCCCTTGACTCTTCCAACAGGACGCCTATACAGACTGTTCATTCTCTCAGAAACAGTTCAGTTTTCATTTTCACAGGGTTACTTTTTTGGGGGTGGTAAAATATACATAACATAAAATGTACCATATTAACCATTTTTTAGGGTACCATTCAGTGGCATTAAATACGTTTACTCTCTTGTGCAACCATCATCCATTCATCCCCAGAACTCTTTTCATCTTGTAAAACTGAAATTCTGTCCCCATTAAATACTAACTTCTCATTCCCCTTTCCCTCAACCCCAGACAACCATGATTCTACTTTCTCTCTATGTGAATTTGACTATTCTAGGTCCCTCATATAAGTGGCATCATACAGTATTTGTCCTTTGCCTCTGGCTTATGTCACTGAGCATAATGTCCTCAAGGTTCATCCATGTCGTAGCACGTTCCTTCTTTTTCAAGGCTGAATAATATTCCGTTGTATGGATATAACACATTTTGTTTATCCAACCATCCATCGATGGATATTTGGATCGCTTCCACTTTTTGGCTGTTGTGAGCAATGCTACTGTGGACATGGGGGTACCGGTGTGTGTTCGAGTCCCTGCTTTCCATTCTTTTGGGTATATGCGATGAGATCGCTGGATCCTATGGTAATTCTGTGTTTAATTTTTTGGAGGAACCGCCAGGCTGTGGTCTACCGTGACTGAACCACTTTGCATTCTTCCGGGTTATAGCTGACCAGTTCTTTTCAGCCCCTTTGTATCAAGTGCCTAGTATGTGGCCAGCATAACCCAAGTTAAAAGCCCAGATAGAAGGTAATGTTTAAACATAGGCAAGACCCAGTTGAGGAGCAACTCTGTGGACTTTCCAAAAACACAGGAGGGCCATCGAGAGGCGTTCGAGGAAATAACTGAGCGTAGCACAGCCCAAGGTATAGAGTTTGATGCATGACTGCCTTGGAGTGCTCTTGTAATCATGGATTATTTTATTACTTCTTACCAGATGCCTGGTAAACCCCTTCATATAAAAAGCAATGATTTTTCTTTTGCCAAAGGACTTGGGAAATACCTATTCTGAAACCATGAATGCCAGGGATACCAAGCAGAGAGCAAAAAGGCCCGTGCAAACCCGTCTAGCATTCCCAATAAAGAATATTATAGGAACAGAGGATTTTTTTACATGCTCATAAAATGATTATACTTGTTCTGAGAATTTCCTGGTTTGAGCATGGCTGTTACAGTCTTATTTCATAAGTTGATTTATTTTTTTAACGGTATCTGCAGGGACCCGTGTTTTAATTCCAGTTGGCTTTTTTGTTTTGTTTGTTTTGTTTTCCTCCCCCCACCCATATCACATCTGAAAAATCCCTTTCCGGCACAGCATGTTTGAAGGCGACTAGAATTATGAGAAGTCCTTGGTGCTCCAAAATTCTGTTCATGTTCTCAGCTGCTAACATTCTCGTTTGAGGTTTTTCCTCGCCTTGAATATCCACTGGCCATTTCTGTTGTTGCATTTACCAAAATAAAATCGACTTCAGTTTGTTCCTCTCCGGGAAAGGGCTGGTGAGCAGTTTTCTGACAGTTGTATATTAAATGCAGGTGGCTTCATGAATGCACTTTCTGTCTGGCTCAATACATTAACCATAACCCACAGCTTCTTCCAAAGGAACTGGAATGAATTAAATTGTTTAATAAAACCTTACTTACCTGGATAAACTCATTTCTATTTTGCATTTAGATTCCCTAATGCATCTTTCCAGATTGTTATTTGTAAAATAAAAAGCTAGACGTGTTTACTTAGAAAGCCAAACATCAGACCTTAATCCTGGTTCCTATCCAAGTTCTTTGCAATGTCTTTTTCCCCCCACATTTCCAACACGTTATGAACCATTGCGTATTTCATTTAGCATGAATCGATAACTCTCACCCCATGTCTAAAGGAAGCCGTGGGCATTAAGTTTGCTTCTCTGCGTCCATTTCTTTCCATCACACCCCTGAAACCTGCATTGTGTCACACAGAAAGAAGGCAGAGTGGCATATTTGGACATTGATTTTTAAAGCAATGCCTGTTCAAGAAGGCCATAAATGACTGCTGGTTGAAGCTCTCTGAAATTATCAAGGGTCCATTTGAGAAGCTGCTCAAAAGAAAGTTGCTACACCACCTTGTACAATCATTTTAGAAGACTGGATCTTCTGTAAGAGCCAACATGATAAACCCAGCTTAGAGTTTAGTTCTTGGGGAAAGCTGGACCTGAGAAATCTATCATCTTTCCTCTCATCCTTGCCAAAAGCAGCTTCTAGCGCATAGTATGCCTTAAGCCAGTGCTTGCTAAATTGATTAACTGAATACATGAATAATGAGGATGACTTATTTCATCTTATTTCCCTTTTTGCCTTTTTCCAGAAACCCAGTGCCAAATTTTATACTCAAATACAATGAGCTATATTAGCCCGGATATTTAATCTACTTACTTCCCGCCTTTCTTTTTAAAATGTAAGAGTTTTATTTAAACAATTTTATTATATACCTGTCTTAATATCAAGTACTAAAGATAATGTCTTTCCCTTTGAGCCAACATTTACTGAGCACGTACTTTTTCAGATGTCACCTTACTTAATTTGCTCACCAACCCTCTGTGTGCCAGGAATCAGTGCCCTATTTAATATATAAGGAAACCTAAACATTTTTGCCCTTGATTTTTTAGGAGTGGTAGCTGACATTTTTATAACGCTTACTATGTGCCAGGCGCTACGCTAATCATATGACTTAATCCTCGCACTCAAAAAAAAAAAAATTCACGACCTAGATATTCCTGGCACCTGCATTTTGTGGATGAAGAAACTAAGACTTGGGAGTTATGTAATTCACTAAGGGGCACACAACTGGGAAATGGCAGAGGCAGGCATTGAACCCAGGACTCCTAGCTCCCAGGCCAGTGCACCCAACACGATTCATAGGTGCACTGCAAGAATATCAATGCGGCAATGTTTTTATTCAGAGGTAAATGATTTTTTCCCATGACTGCAGCCATCCGGCTGTTTCCCTACTACTCACTGGACTTAGGATAAAAGCAAAGCGAATGTTATTGTAGAGCGAAATGGCTGCTAGACCAGGCGTCCTGGAACAAGCAATAGCGTCCTAGGCTGCATGAATTCAGCTTTGCTGTGTGTTTCAGGGGCCCCTCGGTGGAGAAGAAAGCGTGCTGGGCAGCCTGCAGGGAGCCCAGGCCGCAGGGGGCCTGGCCCTAACCCTGGCTCTCTCGCCAATTCACAGATCTGACCTCAGGCAAGCGCCTTCCTCTCTTTGAGAAGCCTCTCCCTCTGATAAAACATGAACATCAGACTGGGTGCCCCTGGCCGTTGGCAGCTCAGTCAGCCTTCTCTTCCCTCTTGCCGGCCATTTACAGGACACATGACTGTGAACAGCCGCCCCACCCCCAGTCTGCCGGCCTGCTGCGATGGAGTCCTTCATGTCAAACCACTTGAGAAACTCGACGGGACCGGCGGAGATGAGGTGCTTGAGGTTTATCAAGTTTTCAAGATTACACCTCCATAAACCCCTTTACAAGGCTGCTCAGTACCAGCCGCCAGAGGCTGCCGGTGCCTCTGGGGTGCTGGTGCTGGGCAGGCCGCCCCCCACCCACCCAGCCAGTGATCAGACCCACCCTGTCCTTGTGAGAAGGAGGGGGAGAAAGCACAGCGCTGGGTACCTTATAATCAAATTTTCACTGCGCTCTCTGACAGGTTTTTAAGTCACTTAAGGGATCTATTTATATGTGAAAGCATCAGCATCGTGCAGTAAATCCAACCACAAGCCAGTCCCATATTTTATTAAGTTTAAGTTCAGTGAAAGTGCAGAGCGAATGAGGGTCCTGTGTCTCTCCCTTACATCTGATTTGCGGTTCCCATAAAAAGGCCCACATGCCGCTGTTTCAGATGTGTTTTGGATTGAAAATAGGATTAATGTGCTAAAGTGTGATTAGAATGGTTAAACACGATTAATTGGAACAGACTTCTGCTGCCAGGGGAGCTCCTCCAAGGCTGGCCTCGCTCCAGGTTACCAAGTGAACAAAGCCGGCCAACTGTCCAACTTTTTCCATGTCTCGCCTCACGTGCCTTGCCCCTTGCGTTTTCTCATCGCCAGCCTGTCTCAGGGCAGATTAAATGCAGCTGAGAATGTTGGTCTCGCTCGGCGGCGGCCGTCCTCCGGGAATAGGCAGGAACCTCGGCCCGGCCCGGCCTCGTCGGTGCCGGCCGCGAGCTGCCATGCACCGGGGGCAGCGGGCCAGGTGGCTGGGCCGGGGGTGGGAGTAATTTGGGGTTTTTTAAATGATCTATTAAACCCCTGAACTTTAATCAAACTGCTACCACACTGATGGCTCTGATTTACTCTCGGAGCCCAGGAGAGGGTGGAGGCCAGGCCAGGCCTGATGCTCTAGTTGGCGGGCCACTTGGGGTGGGCAGGCAGGCGGGGCCTAGTTGGGCCTCTCAGTCCTGGGCTGCCTGCTCAGGTCACCTCGGGTCCCCAGGGGTTTTGTCCTCACCCACCACGCTGGACATAACCTTCCTCCCACTCCTGCCCCCAAGGTTTATTACTCGGCTTTAAAGCCAAGCTCAGCCAAGCTTCCTCCCACCCTGCACCCCCAGGTTGCCTGCCTTTGGGTATCCCCTTTGGATGGGTTCTCTCGGCTGTGGCTGATTTCCCCACATTAAAATCAAGTGGTAAAATGCAGTCTCCGGGCTGTGGCTGGTCCCAAGTCAACAGGCAGCTTGAGGTGAGGCCGACCGAGGTGATTGTCTTACGAGTTCCACTTAGGATAAAAATTTTTATAAAAGAGGCATTTCTCATACCTGATAGTTTGAAAGAAAGTCTTTTTAAACAGTGAAGAAGAAATCTTATTATAGGCCCTAAAATTTAAAAGTATATTACCCCTTTAAAAGGCTCGCCTGACTATTAAAGGAAAATATATCCTAGGAGGGACCGGTCCCCCAGGGCCTGCAGCTCCAACAGTGTACCAGGCAGTTGCCGTGTTTTAGGGAATTTTACTGTGGAAAGTGATATTTTTATTTGTCTCCCGGGTTGGCTAAGTAAGGGTGTGTGTGTGTCTGTCCGTGTAAATGTGTGTATGAGTGTGTGTGAGAGAGAGAATGTGTCTATGTGGTACGTTTGCCTGTATGTGATGTGTGTCCATGTGAGTGTGTGTGTGTGTGTGTGTGTAAGTATATATATGAGTGTGTGTGCCTATGTGTCAGTGTGCATACGTGTCTGTATGTGTGTCCATATGTGCCTGTGTGAGTGTGTGTGTGGTGTGGTGTACAAAGTGTGATCTAAAAATACGGTGAATGTTTAAATTTAAAAGATATTACAGTAAAAGACACATTGCCATTAATCCTTCTCAAAATACTCCCCCTCGCTTTGAACACACTTATCATTCTTGCCACTTTCTGAAGCAGTTCTGGAAGTCCTCTTTCGTGAGTGTCTTTAGTTGTGCTGTCATGGCTGCCTCGATGTCCTGAATTGATTCAAAACATTTTCCTTTCATTGTCATTTTGACTTTGGGGAAGAGCCAGGAGTTGCACAGTGCCAGATCTGGAGATTAAAGTGGATGAGGACACACTGTAATATTTTTATTTGACAAAAATTGCCGTATATCAGAAGTGATGTGTGACATGGAGCGTTGTTATGATGGAGGATGAAGTAAAAACATTCACGAAAGAGGACTTCCAGAACTGCTTCATAAAGTGGCAAGAACGATGGGATAAGCGTGTTTGAAGCGAGGGGGAGTATTTTGAGGGGAATTAATGGCAATGTGTCTTTTACTATAATAATTTTTATTTATTTAAACATTCACCATATTTTGTGATCACATCTCGTATGTGAATGCGTCTATGTGATGTGTGTGTCTTGTGGTATGTGTGAGTATGTGTGTCTGTGTGGGGTGTGTGGTGTGTGTGTATGCACGTGCAAGTGTTCAGGGGAGACTCTGGAAGCAGGGATCAGGTCTTCTAGAAAGGTCAGTAACTTCCAGACTTTAACCTTCACCTGCTTTTACCCAGTCCTAGGTAGGATAGGCTGAAAACCCTGTGAGGTATGAGAGGTTTTACCATATGATTTGTGGTAAAAACCAGAACACTTCAGAGTAAAAGAAGGTGTTAGTAGTGATCAGAGGCATAAAGGAGAACTGAGCAGTCACCCTAGTATAAGACCCAGAACGAGGGTCGAGGCCCCTGGAGGTCATCTAGGCCACAGATGAGGAGACCAAGCCCAGAGAGGGGACAGCTATGTCCCTGATAATACAGTGAGTTAGGGTGAATGGAGCTGGTGGGAACCCTGTCTGTGCTCTTCTGGGGATGATATTTCAAGAGGCCTCGTGTGGCATGTGTCCTATTCCATTCCTGCAGCTGTTTTATTCTCATTCCGTCTGGAACACTCTGACCATTGATGCCTTCCCACCTCCCACGCTTTGTGGCCACTGCCCATCTGTCCGGCACACTGCCCTCTGCTGGGTCTCTTCTGCCCTCAAGGCCCAGCCATTAGTCACTTTGTAAACATTTATCCAGCCCACCCTCCAGGGCACGCACCCCAAGGTCACACTGGGTTTGTCATGCTTCTCCATCAGCCCCGCCTGTCACTGTGAGGCAAAAGGGCTGGAGTTCCGGGTCAGTCAGCCAGCCTGGGTCCAAATGGCATTACTGCTCCTTGGCTGTATGACTTGGAGAAGTGACTGAACATTTGTGAACCTCCATTTCCTCATCTGTAAAATGGGGCAATGTTCCCTCAAATGTGATACCTGCATTTTTCTGTAGAAATGTGGACACATCTCAACTGAATGCTCACATTGAATGAAGGTATCTTTCTTTTGTTCCCTAAAATGCATTTTTTAAAGCAGAGCTGGGTCTTCCAGTGAATGCCATCATGGAACTGAGAAAAGTCTCTCACATGAGGTTGTTCCATAGATTAAACGGCACATTTTGCATATACATTATAAAGAGAAAAACAGCACAATGGCAGGCAGGGTCTGAGCACGTGGTGGCAGTTAGTGATTACCAGCAGAATCATGTGAGTTAGGTACGTGTCTGGTTTCCTCTCACACCGTGGATTCTTGGAGGGGAGGGGAGGTTGCCATAAGAGGCCCTGTCACAGGACGGGTGACTAGAAGTTTCTCCCACCCTCTGCCTGAAGAGGGTCCCAGGCCAGCTGGCCAGGCCTCCCCTGGGGGGATGGGCAGAGCTGAGCTTTGTATCCACTTGTTTGTTTTTCTGGAAAAATATGCATCCTGGAGGTGTGAGGTCTGGAAAGAGCTGAGCCACCTGGCAGAGGGCACCAGGAAAATCAAGTGTTTACGGGATTTACAGACAGGAATGTTTCTTTAGCACCTCGGGCCCCATGGCAAACTCTCTGGAGCAACGTCAGATTGTTGCAGGGAGAAGGACGTCCGGGCCAGGATTTCTGCTCAGCCCACTGCGGGAACTGATTACTAGCCCTGAGCAGGCATTGGGGTGTCCCCAGGGGCTTTCCTGCCACCCACCACCCGAGGGCAGAGAGGAGTCCACTCAACAGCAGTGAGGCCACCACTGCTGGTCGGCAACAGTGTTTCCCACCCACTCCTGGGTGGGCCAAGACCTCTGTACTTCCCTTGCGGGAAAACTCAGTGCCTAGTGCATTGCTGGCACCACTCCACATGTGTGGATAAATGAATGGCGGGAGGGAGGGAACGAATGAACAGGGTCAGGAGTGAGGAGAAGCAGCGCGTCTGAATCTCAGTGCTAACTCTTGAAGCCTGGCAGCTCACTTTTTCTCCCAGTCGAGCCTCTATTTTCCTCACCTATAAAAGGTGCCAAATTGACAGCCTCCTCTGGCTCAAAGAGCTCGGAGAGATGCTCCATCTCACTGTTTTCTACAGCCTTGGGCCACGTCCAACTGTAAAAGGAGGGGTCTCTTGGTTTGAGTTCCCCAAATCAGAGCCCTGCGACAAAAGCTTGGGACTTGGGAATAGAGGAATGATGTAGGAGGTGGTCCCAGGAAGTGAAGCGAGACGGAGTGAGGAGGAAGGACCACCTAAGGGGTACCATATGGCTCTGGTCAAGGCTGTGGGCAACTTGGACTCATTCCTGTTGGGTTCTGAGGAATCATGTAGAAGGTGCCACAGAAGGGTCCCACAAACGGGACACGTACCCATACTGGTGACTCCCTATGGATGGGGGTCCTCTGTGGTATTTACTTTCCACACTTCAAGGTTGCATTTGCTTGTAGGCTGAGTAAGCTCCCTCAGCTTTCTAGAAAGTTCTATGGCAGAAAACTGAGAGGCAGTCAGCACTTGTGTGGGCAGCCTCACACGGCAGGATCTGTTTATCCCAGCTGCCATTAGGTCAGGGGGCTGAGGCGAAACGGTGCAGGGCACCACCAGTGTCTGCAGCAGGTGGGGCATTATGTACCCCTGCTCAGTGCCTACCACCAACTTCCCATTCTGAGTCGCATTATGACTTTGGTGAACCCCTTCATCCCTCAAAAAATATTAAAATTATATTTTACTACTGTAGTAGTATAAAGATAATCCAGGCCAGAGTCATTACTACATATGCATGACTACATTGACCTTTTCTTTTGATTGAAAAAAAATTGTAATGAAAATATTTTTATGGCCTCTCAAAGTACGGTTGGCCCTAAGTACGCACCTACTTCGACTAGTGAAAAAGCCAACCCTGTTCCCATTGCTCAAAGGGAAGTTCCAACTCCTGCCCCTTGGCTTGCCAGGTTCTTGCCCTGCGGTCCCACTACTCCCCCAACCCCGCTGCCTTCTGTTTGGGAGCTGTCACAAGCCGTCATCCCGTGATGGGAGTTTGGCATGGAGTTATCTCAGGTCTCAGCTTAAATGTCAGCTCCTCGCAGAGGCCTTCCTTCTCATTCTCTCTCATGGCAGTCTCTTGTTCCTCATAACACTCATCCCCTTTACAATTTTATGGGAGTCCATTCGCTTGGTGTTGGCTGCCCGTCACCCTGTCCCAAGGATAAGCTCCATGAGAGTAAGGACCAGGTGTGTATGACCCATGGCTCTGTCGCCAGGGCTCCACGAGGCTGCTGGGTGAGCTCCCCGAAACCCCTTGAGGAATGACGACTTGTTTCCAGGGGTCAGGGACCCTCAGCTGCCTGCTGTTTTCAGAGATTGCCTTTACCTAAGAAAGCCCCCTCGTCCTCGGTCTCCTCTTCTTCCAGGACAGTCTGTGTCCACTGACCTAATAACCTGGGGATAGAGCCCCAGCCCTCTGGCCCCACTTGGGACAGCTTGGATTGGTGGAGCTGCAGAACTCCCTGGGGTGAGGCGGGTGTGGGGGTGACGGTGGGGTGGGTGGGAGGGCACCGGGCCTCTACTGAGATTGCGTCACAGCTCGACTTCCCCTCACCCAGCCCTACAGCCTCCTGCCCATCACACAGGTGTTGACAACGAGGGTCCCCGACCAAACTTCTCGCATCTACTCTTCCTCTCATTGTTTACTTCCCTGAGAACCCATCAATAGCAACACCCGCCTCAGATGGACCTTAGTCTGAGCCACGCAGAAGGGAGGAGATAGGACCAAATCAAAAGAAACAGGGATTTATTAAGAGCCATCTGACCTTTCTTGATTTGTGTCCACTGAAGAGATTTTTAAACAGTTTTCTTGACGCCCGCTCAGGGATTATCTGGGGAGGCTGTGAGGGAGTTTATTTTGAGTAGGTAAGGCATGGTCTCTCCCCCTCCCCACTTCAGTCCAGGTAGCTCTGCCTTATTTCAGCTTTAGGCCCCGGCCGTCTGCATCCAATTTTGCTTGAAGAAAAGGTTCTGCCATTAAAAAGCACTGACTTAGTGATAACAATAACGCTAATCATGACGGTGAGAGCGAAAACATGGTCAGTGTCCTCTGAGCCAGGAGCCCTCCTGAGCACAAGCCACAGATTCGCGTCTGACCCTCACATCTATCCCTCGAGGTCGGACCCATTGCCACTCTTTGTCTTATACCTCAGGCCACTGAGGCACCAAGACACGAAGTGACATGCCCCAGGTCACACAGCTGGGAGCTGCCGTAACTAGGAATTCGACTAGCGTTTTGTGGAATTTAATCCAGGAGCTGATAGAGATGCAAGATTTAGGATCACAGCCTCCAGAACACAGCTGGTCACAACTCTTCTTGAATTCATTTACAGGAAAGCACCCGGCTTTCTCTCTCTGCTCTTTGCTGCACCTTCTTTCCCTGGGGTAATGAATATCGTCGGGCTCAGCCTGACTTAATAAATCAGGAGAAAGAGCAGTTGAATTTTCATAAAAGTACCCCAACAACCTTCTGATAGCCCAAACCCCTTATGTCACAGGGGGCAAGACTGGGGAGGTGACTTGCCCGCAGGCATAGAAAATCAGTGGCTTCCAGCTTGCGAGCCTGGCCAGGGCTCTGTCCACTCTGCCAGGCTGCTTCCCTTACTTCCAGAAGCCTCCAGAATGAAGATAAGGCCTTGGTCTATGGCCCCTGCCCACTAAATACTAAATCAAGTCTAAGGGGAAAGTCTGACCTAAGTGCACTGCCCTGGGGACCCTGGGCTCTGAGGCGCTGAGGCCACCGAGCAGTTGCCAAACTCCATCTAATCCAGTTTCATAATGTGGTTTATTTAGTATTAAACTAAGGTCCTAGGAGCTCATCAGGAAAAGAGGGCAAAGTTCCTCAGGGTCTCTGAGAGGACATGCTGGGGCTGAGTCTGGCTTATGCTTTCCCCAAGGATATGGAGCAGTGAAGACAACCTTTGGGATTCCGCCAGGCGGGCCTCTCCCAGGTCCACAAAGCCCCAGCTCTACCGGACCCTGCCAGGGTTCACGGGAGTTCAAGGTGCTGCTTCAGCTTGGAGCTCTGTGGCTGAGCGAACGTGCCAGTGGGCGGGACTGAGGGTCCCCCGAGAGCAGCTTCACCCCCAGCCTCCTTCCCTGCGTACATGTGCAGAGCAAAGAAGACGTTGCCCTCTTCAGAAAGCTTACACAGCCATTTGGTTTAGAAAAAATGGGAAGGAGACTCATGTGACGTTCTTATACAATGACATGGAGACGTTTTAGTCACTGAATTCCTCTTCAGACAGAATTGTATTTGTTGGGGACAGTCCCATGAGGAAGACAATAATGGGACATTAACCAGCTTCCTGGTCAACCTCTTTGTCTCATATTGGAGTGTATGAAATTTCAGACAAAGATAAATACGCCTGAGGTTGGGAGGAGGCTACGCCTTCTCTTCTTGGGCAGATGCCTGCTATCTGTTGGATGGTGGCCATATTTAGATGGAGCGGAGGCCTCGCTACCATACACACACTTGTTCCTATTTCAGGGCCATGAGGTAGCCCAGGTTGGCAGCCTCGTCTCTGTAATCCCAAAGGAGCCATGAGCCGCGAATGCCCCCAAACCAGGGACACTGCATTCTATGCATTATTTCCCCACAGACTCCTGGACTTCTGTGTCCCGCTCCCAGACCACCCTGGGAGGAGCTGAGTCACTCAAGATGGGTGGGCACATTTGGCTGACTTGGGTTTTAGCTGGAGCTATTCCTACTGGAATCAGCTTTGTGACATAGGCAAGGTACCTCCTTCCATGAAACCCAGCTTCCCCATCTGGGAAACGAGGATGGTTATATTCTAATTTGGTTTCTTTCGTTTACTGAATAAACATTGACGGCCCATCTACAAGGTGCAGGCACCAAGGGTTGCAACCTGTGTTGGGAGACACGATGGTGTCAGAGAGAGAAGAGCCAATAGTCCCCAGAAGGGAAAGGCAGAGTGTCAACATTCCACACTTATTCTTAGTCACCTCAGAGGACTGGTGGGCCCAAGGGCCCTGAAGCCCCCATATCAATTCCAAATCTTAATAAAAGCCCCATACTTTCATTCATTTTACAAATATTTACTGAGCCCCTTCTATGTGCCAAGTACTATTCTAGGCAGCAGAGATACAGCTCTAAGTAAATCAGACAAAAGCAGGCAAACCAAACAAAATAAACAAATAGACAGAATAAATGTACTGTGGATGAAAGAGTTTGTTATAAAGTGAACATAGCATGTTATATTGTGAGTGATAGTGAATGTTATAGCATATTATAAAGTGATAAATGCTATAAAGAAAGTAAAGCATAAAAGGGGGGTATGGGATACTGGGAGGGGTGGGGTGCTATTAGAGGCATATTGGTCAGGGAAAGCCGCCTTGAGCAAAGGCTTTAAGCAGATGAAAAAGTAAGCCATTCAGATATCTGCAGGAAGTTAATTCTAGGCAAAGGGAACAGCGTATGCAAAGGTCCTGTGGTACCCATGGTAGGAGTGCCTCTGGCTGCAGAGAAAGAAGTGGAGCTTGACTGGAGGGAGGGATGAGTGGTAGGAAATGCAGCCAGTAAGAGAGGAAATGGGGCCAGATCACACTGAGCTTTACAGCCCTTGTTGATGATGTTGGCTTTGCTCTGTCTTCCTTTCAATCATCTCAGTCCTTCCACAAGCCACAGACAGGAAGGAAGAAGGGAGGGGTCCGGCTGTGGGCAAGTCCGGGAGAGATATGCGCAGAGAACCGTTGGCTGCAACGGTCCCATCAACTGGCTATGGGTCCTCAGTTCTGAAGGGGACTCTGGGGTGCACTTATTATGGTATCCCCTTCACCCATCATGCTTTTATCTCCCCCCCACACACACCAGCTGGGGCCCCTGCCCCTCCTTGCACACTTCTAGTGTGTACAGGGAGGTCGGGAAGGGAGCCAAGAGGCCCTGCCCCATTCAGACAGATGGGACTATGGGAAAGTCGTGATTATTTAAGGAAAAACCCCCTACTACCACCACCAACAGCTTAGCTGTCACGGCTTGGGCAAAATACTTTAATCTCAAGGAACCCCCAATTCCTGGTAGGGTGTGATGGATATAGTGACTGTGGTAGGCTGACTAAGGCCCCCCACAAAATGCCCAACGTCGGGAGTGTTAGAATAGGGGGTCTCTATTTTCCACAAGTCAACTCAGTTTTCATTAAGAACCTCTTCCACTGAATTTTTTTCTCATTCATTCCTTTTTCAAAGAAATTTGTTTCTGAAGACGTACATACATACACAGGATGGAAGTTTGCACAGGATGGAAGTTTGCCCAGTGAACAGCAGCTCTCTCCCCACTTGTACCCTAACCCCCTCCCAGAGGCAAGTGAAGTTATCAACTCCTGTGGATCCTTCCGGAAAGATTCCACACAAATGCCTATGTGGACTTTTCTCCCAATTTTGACCCAAATAGTCATATATTACAACCCTGTGTGTGTTACACACCTTTTTCCACTGAAAATATCTTGGGAGAAATTTCTATGTCAATTCATAAAGGGCTTCCTAGTTATTTTTGCCCACTGCATGGTATTGCATTAAATGGAATTGCCGTTACGTATTTAATCTCTTGACGCCATCTAGTTTATTTTCATTCTTTAGCTACACAAAAAAATGCTGCAACAAATCACCTGCATGCCCACTGGTTTGCTCACCTGAAGGGGATAGGGTTTCTAGGCGGGAATTCCTGCCCATTCTCGGGAATTTTTTTCACTTTCCTGTTCCCAAATCCTGAGAAAAGTTGGTCGGGAAATTGAGAAAATCGGCTCCTTGAACCCAGGTGGTTGGTAGTATCGACCGTCACTTTGTGGAAACGCTTCATCATGGAGAACAGAAAACAGTTTATATCTCGGGATTCGAGAATGGGAAAGAGAAAAAAATTCCTGAGAACGGGCGGGAATTCCCGCCTGGAAACCCTAGCTGTATCTACAGGATATTTCCTGGACGAGCACCTGCTGGTTCACTGGGGAGCTCTACATCTCTGAGTTTCCAGCTGTGGAGACTGACACTCAGCGTACCAGAGGGCCTGTTTCCCCACTCCGTGACAAATCAGGCCTTTATCAAACTTATTTTTGCCATGATGAAGGAGGGAAATGATAGCCTATTTTAATTTTAATTTGAGATGGTCTTATTGTGAATAAATCGGAGCATTTGTCATGTGTTTAGGAACCATTTGAATTTTCTTTTCTGCAAACTGTTCATATTCTTGCCTGGTTTTCAACGGGGGTCTTGGTTTTTTTCTTCTTAATTTGTAGATCTTCCAGTCCCAGATGATTTCACAAAAATTTGTTGAAAAATCAAGAGAATAGAGATTCACTCTGACAACCGCTGAGGTTCCTCATCTCTTGCACTTGATTTGTCATTTACAAAGAAGAGCGTTTCTCCGTTTCCTCTTTAATTCTCAGAATGGGCTTCTGTGGGGTAGGCGGAAGAGAGATCAATATTCCTACCTTGTGGAAAAGGCAACCGAAGCTCAGAAACATCAAATGAGTGTCCCAGAGTCACAAGGCATGTCAGGATTGCCAAAGTTCAGCAAGCTCAGCAGCTTCAACATTGTGTCTCTTAGTGTAACTATCAGCTCACGTCTCTGTCTCCTCTTCTTCCTCCCTGGGTTCCCTGTCCCTGGCAGGACTTGCAAATGTTTGCGACGTTGAGGGTGCTCGATGCAAATGGAGTCACCACAGAAGTAGCTGACGTCAAGATGCGGTGGGCATGCTGGGGGCTCGGAGCCCCACGCACAGCCTTGACTTCCATCAGCCGCGGGCGAGCAGCTGGAAAATAACAATGCCCACACCTCCCATAGAAACGACCATCTTCCTAGCACTCACCACGATGTCAAACTTTCTTGTCCGTTTATTTTCTAACTCATTCTGTTGACTCCTACCTCGTACTGGAAGTTAAGGTCCAAGAGAGAAGAAATCGCCTGTCCTGTTCACCGTGGTATCCCCAGCACTTAGCCCTAAACCTGGCTCACAGTTAGTGCTCCATAAACTTTCACTGAATGAATGAATAGATGAATGAATGAATGAATGAATGGGCAGTTATAGCCACTGCTTGTGAACCCTTCACAGCTTAGAAAACACATCATGTGTTCCTGTCAGCGACTGCGGCATAATAAACCATCCCCAAACTCACTGGTTTGAAATGACAATGTGTTATCACTCCACACAGTTCTGTGAGCACTACTACGCGTCTGTGGTCCTCATTTGGGGTCTCTCATGTGATCAGATGCCAGCTTGACAGATCGCAGGAAGTCACACACATCTGCTCTGAAGAATTACAGAGCAGTGAGAGGGCCTAGCCCACGGCCACTGTTTTTCTTTTCCCGAGGATACAGGCACTCTCTGGGTGTTACTATTTTCTCTCCCAGGCGTTGTAGGCTTTGGTTCGCTAGGAGCTTTTTCCCCTATAGGTAGTTCACATCACAGAGCTAGGACAAAGGGGGAGAGGGAGGCCTAAGTATCATACCACCTGAAGACGCCGGGCCACTCTCTACATTATTTTTACCTGAGGTCTGGAACCCACGCAGTTGTATGCAGATTTGTGAGAGTTCTTTCCTTATTCACAACTTGCAAAGTACCATTGCGCAGTCCAAGTTGGAAAATAATCCACCATTTCTAACTGGGTTAAGCCTCTGCCGTCTGGCTTTGGTTAAAATGAGTTCCCTTTTAGCAATGCTTTTCTACTGTCAAGAATTCCCAGGAAACGGATGTCCTTTATCCGAGGAAAAGCGATAGTAGGATTTCAGCCTGAGGCTCTACCTTCCAAAAGAAGAGCAGAACCGGACTTATGGAGGGGAAGAGAGAAACAGGAGGACGTGGGAGTGGGATAGGCATCCTTCAGCTGGATTCCATGGAGAGCCATCTCCCAGGCCTAACTCTTCAGACACGTGCAAGGGCATGAAACACACAGGCTCTCAGGTCTCAGGAAATGGGGAGTGAGCTTGTTTGCATCCACCTGGAGGAAAAAACCCTCTAGTCGATAGGCAAATAGATGGAGCCCACTACAAGAAAAGGAACGGGGGAAAGCTAGGTCAAATTCGACGGTGGAAATAACAATCAAGTGTCACCAAGTAGTAGGAGTTTAAAACCCAAATCTCATTCTGAAACCCAAAGTTGTATGGCCTGCGGTGAGATCCTCTCCCTCCTATTCCCCTTTCCTTTGTCTAATCTGGGTGATGAGTCCCTAGTTGGCAGAGAGAGTTGCTGGGAGAATCCAGGGGGGCCGGCACAGGGAGCACCTAGCATGTACTTGGCACATGGCAGGCCCTTCTCACATGGTGGCTGCCATCGCGAAGCCTGGCTGCAGACCATCACAGCTCAATAAAAGAATTGGAAAGGGTAAAGCTGTAAAATAAGTTTAAATGAGTCAAAAGAAACCAACTCATCAATGTAATAGTTTAGGCCTTAGAGGAAAAGAGAATTAAAGCCAAATTTGAGTTCTGGTTTTCTTGTTTGTTTTTCAGTTAAAAATGAAGAAATGGGCCGCATATAGACCCAGCTGGTAGTGCTCAGGGTGAGGCCACTTCCAGGACCTGCAGATTCCCAGGGGCTCTCAGTCCAGGGACACATAGGGAGCAGAGCGGACAGTAGGAGCCCTGGCTATCCCCTCCCTCCCCAGAGGATTAGGTATGAGGAGGGGACAGGACCTGCAGCACTGGTCCAGGGGGCCATCAACCCGCTCCTGTCCGGAGTCTGTGGGGGACGGCATAGCCTTGAGATCCTGGGTTGAGCCTAAGCCCCTTCCAGCCAGTTTCAGCCCCAGGGCAGAGCACAAAGTTCCCAGGTGAGCAGAGACGTGAGCATCGAGGTGGAGACCCCACCTTCCTCGGTACAGAAGTGATAAGCCTTCCTGAGTGACCCGATGTGTTCCAACTGGGCTAGCACAGGAGTGGGTGGTAATGGGTTCCCTCAACACACCACAGATGCCCCTCCAGGCAGGGCTCCCTTGCTCTGATTCCCCAGGATTTGGGAGCATGTCTGTGTCCCCTTGCCCATTCTAGGCCGTTGGCTCAGGCCATCAGCAGCCTTCTTTCTACCCTGAGGAAAGACGACCTCAGCTCTTTGGTCTGTCTGTTCCCCACCCCACCTCCCCCATTTTAGCAGATAGCTGTGGCTTACTGGAAGGAAGGTAGGCAAGCCGTTGGAAGGAATCTGGCCATGACCTTGACAACCACAGCAAGTTCTGTACTCTCTGCAGGCCTCAGCTCCCCCCATTTGCCAAATGAAAGAGATGGACCTCAGCTTTTCCCCCTCCAATTCTGCGAGGCAGCAGATGGACTCCTCCAACCCCCACCCCGTCTTCCTTCACTGAGAGCCAAGAATGAGAGGGCTGCACTGTTTCTGGGCCAGACAGCCCCAGTGGGGTGCCAGTGGAATAACCCACCGTCCTGGGCTGTCTGGGACTGAGAGGTCTGCCCAGGGTATGGGACTTTCTGTGATAAACTGGACAGTCCCAGGCCTGCTGGGAATGTTGGTCACCCTAACACAGAGGCAAGATGATTTTTCCCACCTCCTGCACCTCCGGAGGGGGAAAAACTGTTTCCTGGCTGGCTTTCAAGCTAATCCATCACCACCAACCAACCCCTTTAGGGGAAAGATGACAAGAAGTAAAAGGCTTTGCCTGTGGTCAAATTAATAGCAGTAACATCTTCACCATTAAAAGGAAGCATCTGGGCGTAGTTAGAGGCAAGGTGGAAAAAAAAGTCTGTGCACATATAAATCCCGCACCACGGGGCTATCGACAGACTGAGACCTGCTGGAGATGAGCGAGGTGAGGTGGAGACGTTTGTCAGCAGCAACAGTTAAGGATCTGAGGTCCCTGGTGGGAGCAGTATTGGGTCAGCAGACATTGGCCTTCTGAGCCGGTAGACCTGGTCCGGGAGAGGGAGCAGACAGTTCCCCAGGCCCCAGACGAGGACCCGGCAATGCAGCGGAGTCCGTTCAGAGAGGTATTCACATCCATGGGACCTGCCTGGCCAGTGCAGAAGCCACTGCCCGCCTTTGACCTTCGGCACCGCACATGTGCTTTGCAGGTCAAATACACATGGGATTTGGGAGGCAAATGTTAACAAATTGTGAAATACCTCCTTAATAGTTTTACATGGATTATATGTTGGAGCAATCCTATTTTGGCTATCACAGATTAAAGTATATTATTAAAATTAGTTTCACCGGTTTATTTTTTTCCTTTCTACATGTGCCTATAGGAAATTGTAAATTTATGTATATGGCTGTATTCATTTGCTAGGGCTGCTGTCCAAACTGGAGGCTTAAACAACAGAAGTTTGTTCTCTCATGGTTCTGGAGGCCGGAAGTCGGAGATGAAGGGGGCAGCGGGGCTGGTTCCTTCTGAGGCTCAGAGGGGGCATCTGCTCCAGGCCTGGCACCGACCTTGGCCTTGTGGAAAATAAGGTGACTGGCACACAGCCCACACAGCCAAGAAGCCCCCAGGGTGGAGTGAGGAGGCCGGCGCGTACACACACTTACCCTCACACCAAGAAAGCGAACACTTCTTCCATCCATCGTGTGCTAGGCACTGTGCTAAGTGCATTCCACACCTCAGTTCATTTAATCTTCTCAACAACCCTGAGATGGGTACCATTGTCATCCCCATCTGATGGATGAACACGCTGCGGTCCAAGAGCGCAGGTGTCCTGACGCAGGAGTAGGAGACGGCGGCGTGAGGACCAAACCCGGTTCTGGTTCCGAGTCTGGGCTCTTCCTCCTCAAGCTGAAGGGCTCCAGTGGGGCAAATGGAATATATTGGTCCCGAGCTTCCCCTCATTTCCTTCTGCGGGAGTAAGCACTGCAGAATAGATTACCTGAAGCTTTTGTACTGGGGGGGCGCCTTTCTGTATCCAGAAAGAGGGTGGAGTGAAGGGAAAGAAGCCAGTCTTCGGGGAGGGCTTGCTCGGTGCTAGAATGTTCAGGCAAGGGCTTTTATATTTGAGCATTAAATATTTCAATTTAATCATCATGACAGCCCTCCAAAAGGATTTTATTTTCCCCATTTTGTAGGTGAGGAGCTGAAGCGCCTGGAAACCAAATGACATGACCAAGGTCACACAGGAGTTGGTGACATAGAAGGCCGGATGCTTAAAATGTTTTTCCTTATTTCTGAACCTAATAACACATCTTGGGCAGCGCCTGGTGTTTCTCAGCAACTGTGTCTCTGCCTCTCATTTTCAGTCTGGTTTTCAAAGTTGGAAGCAGTTAAGTACCCAGGTACAGTGGGTCAAGGGCAGTGATTACAAGATTTACATTCTGTTTGGGTTTGTTGAGGAATATTTTTCTTAGTCCTTTTTTATCATCTCCATTTTTTTCTTCTACTTTTTGGGCCCTCAGACTCACCAGACTGACTTCAGCTACAGATCTGTCGAGACCACCTGATTAATGCCCTTATTTTACTGAATGCCTCTCCAGAAGGCCAGATTGGTGAGGTGACTGGCCGAAGGTCACTCAACAACTTAGGGGAGAGCTGGGATCAAAATCTTTGATGCTGGACCCCTAACCAGGGCTCCGTCCTCTATGGATGTATGCTCTTTCCCAATTCTTTTTATTTTTCTCAGGTTGTCCTCTGTGTGACATAGTCCTAAGTGAAGTCATGGTTTGGGCTCCTTAGCCATCATTCATTGGGAATCATCTCTCCCCTGTTCTATAATAATCAGTGTGTTCCAATAGGGCTGACCCAGGAGAGCACAGGTGACCAATCAGAGCAATCAACTGTGATAGGCTCAGTGTTGGGCCAATCAGAGTCTTCCCTGGAACTTCCAATTTCAGTGGAACTTCAAGGCAACATTTTCATTTCCTCCAGCTTTGGAACAATCAGGATAATACAGGCCTGGAGCTAACACAGGCCATCTTTCAGCCACATGGAGAGACCCAACTGGAGAATGAAGACACACAGAGTGGAGAGTTGGGGGAAGGGGGAGGAGTCCCACTAGAGTCATTTGAACCTCTGGGTCCATCCATACCAGAAAAGAACACCCCTTGGACTTCTCAGAAACATAAGCCAATACATCTCCTTCTGTGAGTCAAGCCACTTTGAGCTGGGCTTTGATCGTTTAGAGATGAAAGAATCTCAATTCATACAGTACTGAGATAAAACCTGTTCTGAAGGCTGACATGTACAAAGGGTATTTCTGGGTCCCCTTAAAACATCAGGGGCCTCCCCTGCAACCTTGATAACAGGAGGTTTGGGAAAATGAATGCAAACTTTGGTTCAATTTTTGGTATTCAGTGGCTCCTTGGAGGTCCAGCCTCTGTTCTCTCAGGAGCTCCTGTTGCAGACATGGCCATACTACAGCTGAGTCAGATACCCAATCCTCCTACAAGCACCCAAACCAGGGCTGGTTTGGAATCCTAAGTCTAGGGCAGCGTGACAAAGGCTAATGGGCATTAGTCTCTAGATTTGTAGACTATTTATGCACAGGCCAGGAGACCCTGTACCTTTGAAAATCACTCATTTCACCCATGGAAAATCATCTCTAACATACATCATGCTAATTAACAAAGTTTCTGGTTTTAATTGGAGATAATGATAGCCAAAATACTTCTAACAACCTATATTTTTTGGAATAATATTAGATTTACAAAACTATTAATATCTAACATTAATATGAGCTGTATCCCTCACTCAGTTTCCCCTGATGGCTCACATAACCAGAGTTCATTTGTCAAAACTAAGAAAATAACATGGTACGTTATTGTTAACTGAACTCCGGACTTAATTCAGATTTTGCTAGATGTTCCTCTAACGTTCTTTTTCTCTTCCAAGAGCCTATCCAGGAAACCACATCACATTTAGTCATCATGTCTCCTTAAGTTCGTCTGGTCTGTGACAATTTTTTAGACTTCTCCTTCAATTTGGGTTTGTCTGATGGTTTTCTCATGGTTAGCTGGGGTGATCAGCTTTGGGAAAGATTACCCCAGAGGTGGAGTTTCCTTCTCACCATGTAATGCCAATGGCTCATGCTATGAACTTATCACTGATAAAATTGACCTTCATCTCTTGGTTAAGGTCTTGTTTGCCAGGCTTCTCCACCATAAAGTTGCTTTTCTTTCCCCTTTCTGTACTCTACTTTGAAAGCCAGGCAGTCCGTGGAGCCTACACTCATGGGAGAGAGGGGTTAAGCTCCATCTCCTGGAGGAAAGGGCTTAATCTCCCCTCCCTGAGTGTGGACTGGATTTATTGCCTTCCTATCATCAGTGAATTCTTCTGTAAGCAAGATTTATCTCCTCTTCCCCTATTTATTCAATCATTTATTTATATCAGTATGGACTCATGGATATGTTGGCTGTAATCCAACAGTATATTCTGAGTTTTGTTGCTCAAATTATCGCAGCTTTGGCCATTGGAAGTCCTTTGGGGTTGGCTCCGGAGGTGACATTTTGATGAGTTAGTTCAAATGCTACGTAACCCTCTTTGCAGTGGGTATTCCTGAGTAAGGTCTATTTCTGACATTAACTAAGGGTCCACTACAGTGTAGATTAAGACTAATTAACCCAATAAAATAGTAATAAACTATATAGACTTTGCATTTTATTCATTTAACTTTTCCATTCATGTCCATATAATGTGCCAGTGAGTGGCTAGAACACAGCTTACATAACTCTTGTGTTTTGCTATTATATATAACACTGAAATGGACATTTTTGTACATTTTTACATTTATATTTATTGCCTCCTGAAAATGATGAAAGCTCAATTCATGTGACTGAATCACTTTCGAAAGGGGTTTGTACTGCCACCAACAGTTTGCATAAGTCATTAAAACTGTCACTATTATAAAACAGATAAAGCAAAAAGGCAACAAAAGAAACCATAGAAAGCACACTCACCGACACGCACACTTGTACCAGGCTGTCTATACTGAAATTTTTAAAATTCAATCACAGGCCCCAAAGCAAGGAGGTTGATCAGATGATCCTTTAGATCTTCTAAAGCCCTTCTAAGCCTGATCTTTTGTGATTCTACCCATGGTATATATAAACATTAACATTTAATATACAAATATTTTGTGCTTCTTAGGGGAAAACACACCCCACCATTTCTCTAGGACGGATACCATCATCATTGCAGCCTCCCCACCACATAACACAAGGTTCGCCGACGTCAGGCATCTCACCTCTTATTTTACATACCTGCCCTCATTCACCCTACCTCCCGCCAGAGGTAAATCCTGCTAATGTCCTCATTTTGCAGAGGAGGAACTCAAGAGTTTGCCCCAGTTATGCCTTTGTTACCTCGTAGGGCAGCGAAACTTCTGACTGATTGATATGTCAGTCTTTCTATTTCTGTGAACCTCTTAAGAGTGTGGTCTTTGTCTTCCCCCTTTTTCTCCCCAGGGCCTAGCACAGGCCCTAGTACACAGTAAGCACTCAACACATACCAGGGGGATTATTGAAGCAATCAAAGAGAAAGCAGGATATAAGCACCCAAAAATGTATTAACAAAAAATCCAAAGTTAAAAAACAAAATTTGTACAAAGACACCAATAAAGGAACTGGAGGCAAACGCAATGCAGAGGAAAAATTTTGTCCTTGGTCCAGCTCCCAGTTCATACTCTGACTCTGTCTTTCCGAGAGTTTCCACCTCTCGGAGCCTCACTTTCGTCCCATGTAAAATTGCTACGTGTGACGCGTCCTACCTTACAGGCGCTGTGCGAATTAGAGAGATGCGACAGAAAGCAGCTGGCCGTTGCCTCTCACATCACAGATGCCCAGTAAATCGCAGCCATAATAATATTATTCATTCGCCCAGTGACCTGGGACAATCCTCTTTACTCCTCTGGATTTCTATAAAATGGGGACAATAAAGTGTCCTCAGAGAGTTAGAGTGAGGGTTAAATGGGGAAACATAGATGGAATCCTCAGCTTAATTATGGCCTTCGGCAAGGGTTCCTTCTATGGCTGTGGAATTGGCCTGGAAAGATATGTAATGTACTGTGACTGTTAATCTCTTCATTAAAAAGAAAACCTCACAAGATACGCCAAAACTACCAACAAGGAGTCAAATCAGACGGGTTCTTCGGAGCCAAAAACAACAGTTGAAAATTTCAATGCAGCAGCACGCGGCCAAACTCTGGTGGGGTGGACACAACCACAGACCCTAAGCTCTGGCAGTGCCCAGCCCTTGGGATTGGCCTGGGTGCCCCCTCTGAGATCCGGGACAGCAATGCCAATGCCCTCCTCCCACCTCTGCTTCCTCCACTCTCCGCCTATATCGTGGGCTTGCTGGAACCTCTCTCTGGTTTGTATGGCACAGTGCTGAGAGCACAGGCTGAAGGGTTTTAGACAGACCTGGGTGTTATTCCAGGATTGCTACTGCTCTGTGGCCTTGGGCTAGTAATTAACCTCTCTGTCCCTTTGTTTTCTTATCTATACAGTGAGAAAAAACGCTCCCTACCCAACAGTTGATGTGAGGATTAAAAGAGCGAATGTGTAGGAAGCCCTCAGCCCAGTGCCTGGCACAGAGGAAGCAATCTATTTACACAAGGAGGCTTGAGGACAGGGCTGGTGATAGGCAAAGTCTTGCATAGTAGGTGCTCCCTAAATGGTTTTTTGAATGAATACATGCATGCATGAGCACTGCATGTATGAATGAATGAGTCATGTAAAGTCCCTGTGCTCCTTGGGGCCCTCTGCCCTTTGATTTTCAGAAGACTGCCACCTTTCCCTCTGGGCCGCCTGCCCCTCGAGGGGCCCTCCTTCTTGATGACCTTACTCCTTAGCTCTTCCTGAGCTCTCCTGTACTCCTTGCTGTGGCTTGGCTGTGGCCGCAGTAGGTGGTGGTGGTTGGCGGCTGGAACCTGAGCGGTGAGCCCATTGTCCCTTCGTCACCCCCAGACTCTGGCAGGCTGCACAGTCAGAGGGCCACACGGGGATTCCTCCCAAGCCCACCCCGCGGCCCCTCCTCCCGGTGCAGACTTCGGAGTTGAAATGAAAGGTGAGAGGTGGGTTTGGCGAGCACCGGATAACCCTGGGAGTAACTGCAAAGTATTATAAACAGTGTCAGGTCAACTGATTTAGCATCAGATCCTGACTGGAGCGCGAGGAAATGGGGCTGTGACAGGGAGATGCTTCCTCCCAGACGAATGTCCAAAGGTGTCTCGAGAAGGGCAGTGATGACAGGCAGAAGGCTTAGCAGGGTAGGAAGTCGCTGCTTATGTGCTGCAGGTTTCTCTAAGTGCTGTTGAGAGGGCGCCTGTGGGGAGGGGGCTGGGGGCGAGGGCCGATGTGTCCTCATTACAGCACAAGTGGGGGCCGACAGTCACCACCCCACCAAGGTGGTGCGCGCACATCCTCCAGGAGCTCCCGGGGCCCACAGGGGACCTCAGCATCCCTCCCCAAAAGACCCCTGCCAGGTTTAAATGCTCCCAAAGCCGGAAAGCATCCTCCCTGCCCCCACACCTTATCAGACCCTCCTGGAAACTCCAAGCTCTGGTGACTTCAGAAACCTTTGAGAAAGGTTCATGGCACATATTTGAACCTTTCTGGAAACATTTAGCCGGCAGTCATGGTTCTAAGATGAGTGAGACCTATTTCCCTAGGCAGACGTGCCAGAGGAAGATGGAAATGGAAGAAACGCCGGTGACTTCCCTGCGGGGGCACACGCTCCCAGCCAGGGCCGCCCTCGGTTCCGATCCAGCGTGGTTCGGAGCAAACACGACATAGCGAGCAGTTCAGTGTGTGGACCCAGACAGACAGCCGGACTCACCACTCAGCACCGGGTGGCAAGTTCCCTTAGGCTCTCTGAACCTTAACTTCCCTGTGTACAAAATGACAGTCATTCATGGAATGAATTGTCCAGCACATAAGACCCACGTTTCCCCCCTAGAAAGAACGCACCCACAAATATTCCAAGCCCTGTGGCCACCAAACAATGAATTGGCTGAACTGCAACAGCAGATCATGACTTTTCTCGGTCTCTGCCACATTCAGTTTTCTGCATGAACAAAATGCTATGTTTTCCGATCATTTTTAATGTAAATGCTATTTAACTCATTTCAATTACTTACCCCACGCCCCAGAAAAGTAAATTAGAACGTACTTTGTCCACCATATCTTATCCACAAGGAAGATGACAGTTTGTGGCAGGGGTTCAATGAGACGCCACTGGGGACAGAACATTACGTTGTAGTTGTGTATTTCACAGGTACCCCATGCCACGATGTAGGGTCCAGGCGCTTAGATACCATCCCTGCCATCTGAATGCCATGGACTTGGAGGAAGGCAGGGGTTCTAAGAGATGACAGGTGTATCCGGGGCTCAAAATTCTTGGACAGAGAGGGGGACCCAGGCTGTGGGAATACGTGTGTACATCCGTCAGGGGTCCTCCAGGGAGGCCTCCAGGGAAAATGACATTTGAGCTGGGCCTTGAGGACAGTGGATTTAAGGGAGCGGCCATTCCACGCAGTACAAACAGCAAATGCAAAATTAGAGGCCCGTGGAAGAGTCTGGCATTTCATGCTGAGAAATATTTCGTCACAGCTACTAGTAATACTTCCAATAATAATAATAATACAAATGAGAATAGTACTAGCACGCATTCATAGCTTGCCTCTGTGCCTCTGGTACTGTGTTAACCCCTCTATCGACATGACCTTATTCCATCCTCACCATAACCCGTGGGGGACAGTCTCCTGTTGCCCCCTGTTTTAGATGAGGAGACTGAGGGAGGGTTTGCAACTAGCCCAAGATTAGAGAGCTAGTAAGTCCCAAGCAATCTGAGCTCAGCACCTACAATGTCCTTTTGTTGTCATTGTGCTGTTTGGGGATGACAGGGAGGCCTTGTCAATTCGCTGTCATTTATCCAACCTCGTAAGCCTTGAAGGTAGGTGTGTCAATCTTCCGTTTTGCAGGTGAGGGGTACATGGCTCAAGGGCACATAGCTTCTGGGGGCCGGGAATTAGAGAGGAACAGGGCCTGCCGCATGGTTGCTGGTCATACTACGCAAGAGCTGCCTCTGAACATGAAAATTCTTAGACCGTCTGAGCTGAGCAGGCCAACATCCTCCTTGAAACACTTTACCATTATTATTATTATTATTATTATTATTATTATTATTATCATTATTATCATTATTATTATTATTATGATTTCTAGTGTAGAGGAAATTCATCCAAGTAGAAGGCTAGTCCCAGTGCCCTTTCTCCCTCAGGAGAGTGAGGCTGGGGCTGCCATCTCGGCTGCCCTGTCAGCCCGGGACTCCACAGGACTCCCCAGACCACACCTGCCCCTGGTCATCCCATGGCCCCTCCCTGAACCCCATCACTCAGTTGGCCATCTTCAAGGCCCTGCTGATAAACCACCTTTTCCGGGACGCCTCCCCCGGCCAGCTGAACTTGACCCGGCCTTCTGTGGTTACCCCATTGCAGCTCCCACTTGGTCCTTGGGTGAAATAAGGGGGCCCCTGAGAGGGGTGACCCGGATTCATGTCCTGAGCCCAGCTCACCAGCCATTCCCCCGGCCGGTCATTGGACCTCTGGAGCTTCAGTTCCTCCTTTAATAAAGGGGTGAGGGACACTGTAGGGCCAACCCCCAGGGCTAGGTGAAGATTAAACAAGGTAAGTGCCAAACGCAGTGCTTGGCACAGAGCAGGAGCCCCCCAGCCATTAGCTTCTACGATAATGTCGCCAGCAGTAAGGGATCACTACAGATTATGGCCAAGTCCCAGGTACCCACAGGGATCTAAAGCCTCTGAAGCAAGACACGCTCCTTGCTTCTCTGAATCTCCTATGACACATGGCATCGTGGAAACAAAACAACAAAAACAAGAACCAGACTCTGGAGTCAGGCCAGGTTCCAACGCCAGCTCTTCTATAATCTTGCTGTGCAAATTTGGGTCCATTACTGAACTTCGCTGAGCCTTGGTTTCTTCAGCTGGAAAATTAGGATATTTATACCAACTTGGTGGTGTTACGAGGAAGAGAAAAGATCCACTCATTCCTTCACTGATGTGAACCTTCTTTGAGCCCCTGACGTGTGCCACATCCCGGTGCTCGAGGCTGAGAGTACGATGGAGAACAAGAGCAAAGCCTGGCCTGGAAGGGCTTCCGGCCTGTCTGTCATGCTACACGATTTCTGCATGAAGAGAAGAGCTCGGAATCCCTCACATTGTATTTTCCAGCTTCATTGGCAGCACCAGTCAGGATCTGAAGCCACAGTACTCTGGGCTCACGGGAGACACAGGTTTCCTTCCGTGGCCAACAGGAAGGGGGCAGCTGGGATTTTCCCGTCCCCTTAATGGAGCTGTTGTGTCTTCTGAGGCCATAGATACCCCTTGGTATTTGGGGTCCAAAACAAGGAGTAGAAGTAGAAAGGTATATTTTCCAAGCATCTGGGTTTGGCAAGAACCTAAAACACATTTTGCCCATCTATTCCCTCTCCATCTTGGAACCAGTGTGTGCCCCTGGAGAGATCTTTGTCATACGTTTCACTTTTGTCCACACCTAATTCATCACAACGTTTCACAGAAGCAACAGTGGCCTGGGCAGCTCTGCCCTCCACAGGTCATCGGCGTCCCCAAGTGTCCCTGGGCTCATAAAGAGACATGAGAATGCTCCTCTTCCTCACTCGGCCTGCTTTTGTCACCCGGACCCCAGGAAGCACCACTTGTGCCCACTGCCCCATAAAGTTTCTCCTGAACATGATCCCTGCGTCTTCTGGCTCTGACTCCTCTCTCCTTGAGGCTCAGAAAGCTAGAGGAATCTCAGGGCTAGAAGAAGTGGAAATCCTCACGCTGGTCCTTCAGGGACCAGGTTTCTCCACACACGTTCCCACAAGTGCCCGCACCCCCCGACCCACACCTGGAGACCCAACAGAATGTCAGCTCTGTGAGGACAGAGAATTCTGTCCATCGTGTTTGCTGTGGTATCATGCCCTGTGCCCACAGCAGAATCCAACACATAGTAGGTGCTTCCTGTTATTGTTATAGGAACAAATGAATGAAGAGTAAGTTTTCTTAAAGCGTTGTCTGAGGGTAGGGAAGAAAATTACTCATCTCTATGGAGCACCTACTATGTGTTAGGCACCGTGCTAGATGCTTCGTGCAGACTCCTTGCTTTCTACAACCACACTGTGACCTGGGGTAACTATGCCCATATTATGAGGAGACACTAGGCTCAGAAAGGGTAACTTGCCCAGTGAATGACACACTGCCGGGAAGGGTGAGAGCAAGGGTTTGCACGTAGAGCTGACAAATCTCGAAGGCACACAGCTTCCTGGGCTGCGTGCTTGTCTTCTTGGAATCACTAAACGGGATGAGTTCCAAATGCCCGTTCCAAAAGCCGCCTTGCTGACTCCCATCATCCCTGGAAGGGGGCCTCACTGGAGCAAGAGGACAGCAAGGTGACACCACAGTGAGAAGTAAACGCCGTGGCTCAGAGGCTTGGTGCGCTAAAGGCTTACTTATTGCTCACACCACAGACTGGTGTGGGTTGAGCAGTACCCCAGGTGGCTTTCCTCAGAGAGAGGGCTCAGCACGTGGCTTCTGAGGTTGCAGGAGAAGTTGACAAAAGGGCTGAAGGGCTGTGTAAGACACTTCTAAGAGCCTAGAGGTAGCAGATTACTTGCACCTGGTACCATCCTTTGCCTTCACTGACCTAATCTAACTGCAAGGGAGGCTGGGAATGGAGTCTTCCTGTGCTCAGAACAAAACCAGCGCTGAGCACTGAGCCCTGGGTGCCCACACACAGTCCTCAGGAGCCCTGCCTCTCCCTAAGCCTTACAGCTTACCTCAGCTGACCCTGCTAGGCCCTCAGAGCCCCAGGGACAAGCCGAGCCCCAGAACCCCGGGCATATACACAAGCCTTTCCTCTGAGCCCCAAGGCTGAGGCCAGGACTCCACCAGGCCGGGGGACACTTAAGACCGTTGCCAGCGGCGGAATGAGCGGTGGCCTGGGGCCTCCAAGGAGCCTCCTCCCAGCCCCGAGGAGCTTCAGGGAGCCCCTCCTCCCACGTGGCCCTGAGCCCTGGCCCCATTCCTGCCCCTGCCTAGTCAAGGACCCCATCATGACGTCCCAGAGCTCCAAGGTCAGCTCCTCCACACAGAGGTCTCCCCTGCCCCTTATGGAGCTTGGCTCAGGGCAGCCACAGAGGCCCCCATGAGCCTGCGCAACCTCTTTTCTGGCTCCAGAAGCAGGATGTCCAGCCTAAGCTCTCAGAGAAGGGGTCTATCCATCACTCAGCACAAGCGCGGGTCTGAGACCACCAAGGCCCGGCCTTCAGGGTTAGCCTTCAGGAGCCAGCATGGCCTGGAAGGGCTCTGGGGAGCCCTGACGCCACCAGGGGGAGGGGCGTGGAGGCTCAGAGCTTCCTTGGGGGTAATGGCCAAGGGGCCTGGAGCCTCATGGACATGTGGGAAGTAGGAAGACCTGAGAGCCCCCTTTGTCTCTTCCCCACCTGCCACCCCAGGAAGCTGTGACGTTGCAGACGCCACCTCATCTGGAGAGGAGATTCCCACCAGTATGAGGTGACCGTGGCCTCCCTGTGACCCGACCAAGACAGCCCATCCCCGAAGGAGAGCAGCACATCCCTGGAGATGGATCCCATGAAAGAAAAAAGCCCTGCACCATGGACGGGATCTCAGCATCTTCAGGCATCTCCCCTCACTAGTTCTCCGGGTACCACGCTTACCCGCCCTGGCCCGGGGCCCAGGAAGATGACCCCTTCTAAAGAAGCTTTTCCCAAAGTGGTTCCCTGGTCCAGTAACTTCATAAGCTGCTGTCTACCATAAGGAGCCACCCTCTGCCTCCGTCCATCTTGGAGAGCCCTGATGCACCTTAGCCTGTACAGGGTCTGAGAAGTCCTGCGAGAAAAACCTGTTTTACTTAGCTTGGCACCTCACGAACTTCGGCCACAGAATCCTTTTTGTACTTATACCTAGTAGTGATTATATGGAAAACACTTTGGAAATCTGTCTTAGACAATCCTAGACTCAGCTTCAGCGATGAATCACACCAGAGCCCTGTTCTGGGTTACTCCTATCCCTGGGTGGGTGGGTGGGTGCTGGGGGGGGGGCAGGCAAATACAAGAAGTGTGACCAGTGCTTGGTCAATCAATGTCATCCATAAGAAATTACGCCCCTACCGGCTTTATTGTTACTGTAGCCTTATCCTTACCTGATATATTCTGTATTTGTTTACAGACTTATTCTCTCTTCCCCTTGCCCTCTTGAGTGAAACCTGCATAGGGGAAAATATGCTGTCTGTTATGTTTACTGCTTTATCCACACATCTCCTTCCATGTCTAGGACAGAATTTGGCATATACTAGGTGCTTAAAATTTTCAGTGCAGTGACTCCGATAATCGCACAAATGGGGAAAATGAGGCACAAGGAGAGTTCCTAATGAGCCCATTGGCACATGGTCAGTACGTGATGCAGTGGAGGTTTGAAGCCAAGAGTCCGACTGAGAGTCTGCACACTGACCACTCTGCCTGTCTGCCCTCACTCTCACCAGCTACACCGAGTGAGTGAAAGAAGACACAAAGTCATGGGTTTTCTTAAAGGTGGTGACCTGAGCCCAGCTCCCCAACCTGCCCCTCCCCTGGTTTCCACTTCACCTCCTACCAGTACCTCTCCATACCTGCCTCAGACCCTGCCCCTAGGCCAGCATGTGGCAGGGGACCCGGGCACCTAGAGCCGCCCAGGGACGCTATGGAGGCCCCAGCAATTGAGCCTGGGGTGACGCTCAGGGCAGCTGATGCTGGGTTCCTATGAGGAAGAGAATTTACTGAGAGTCTAAGAAACTCAACTTGACAGCTTCCAACCCTCCCCCCTCCCCCTAATCGGATGCCAAATGAAGTTGCCAGATAGAATGACTTGAAATTGGCAACTCCCCTCCTCCCACTAGTCTCATAAAACAGAGGATGGAGGAGGAAAGGGGCTAAGTTCAGAGCTAGAGTGCTGGCTCTGCCCCACTGCTGTGTGATCTTGACCAGCTGGCCCTTCTCTGGACCTTGGCTTCTTCAGCAGAGAACGCTGAGGAGGGGCTAACACTGCTGGCCTCGCAGTGTTGACAAAAAGATCAAGGACTATCAGTTTGGAAGTTCCACAGAAATATAATACTTGCCAGTGCAGAGATATGGCATGATGCTGGGGTTCCCAGAGCCAGGGGTGCCCTGATAAAGGGGATCACGGGATAAAGGGGATAGCTTCCTAGAGGCTCTGTTGATCTTTGACATGAGTCTCCAAGGATGGGTTGAAATTTTTGGTTGCAGATGCGGCTAGAAAGGAAAGTTAAGGCCGATTGTACACGCCTTGAGAGCCAGGAGTTTCCCCTGTATACAGTGGGAAGACCATGAAGGTTTTAAGCAAAGTACTCTTGGGCCAGCTTTTGTCTCAGTATTAGGATTAGGTTTGTCTCTGATTTATAGAAGACTCAAAATAACAGTGGCTTAAACACATAAAAATTTGTTCTCTTCCAGAAAAGAAGCCCAGAAGCAGGCGTCCAGGATTGGAACAGCAGGTCTGTGTGGGTCCCCAGACACCAGGAGCTTCCTGCTCTACTCACAGCTGTATGCTGTTCCCACCTTGATCATCACCTCGTGGTCCAACATGGCTGGTGAGGCTCCAGCCTTCACACCTGCCTTCCTGGCAGCAGGGAAAATGAATGGGAGTAGGACAAAAGAGACACAGCTCTAGCAGAGTTAGCTCCTCTTAAAGAGCCTTCCCAGAAGTCTTTCACTTACATCTTGATGGCCAGAACTTAGTCTTGTAGCCACTTGAGCTGCAAAAATGGATTCAGTCTTAGTTCTGAATAGCAAGTTACCCTGCTACATATGAGAAAGCTATAACTAAAGAAGGTAGCAAGGGATATTGGATAGACATCTGGCGTCCCTGCTATCGTGGCTTTTGGCTGCAAAAAAACAGAATACCTGACACTGAGACTTTAATATTTCCTTGAGATGAAGTCTGGAGGGACATGTCCCCAGGGTTGGTTGCTGGCTAAACAGTGACATCAAGACCCAGATTCTTTCTATCCTTTGTTGTGCCATACTCAAGATGTTAGATGTTAATTAAATGAGTTGTTATTAAATTGGTTTATTTGTAAAGCACTCGTGGTATATTTAAATATGTTAACTACATCACCTCACAATCATAAAATGACTGCCACAGCTCCAGACATCACAGCCGGCCCCTACAGCCTATGACATAGGAAAGGAGCAAAGAGAGCAAAAACGTTTTCTCCTCATGCCAGTCTTGCCTAGTGTCGGGAAAATCTACCTCAGAAGTACATCTCCCCCATCAAACTGCCTCTTCTGTCTCACTGAGCGGGATTGGTCCGCACGCCATATCTAGACCAATCACTCTCACAGGAGGATGAGGTTGCCTCTACTGACTTAGCTCCATTATGCTCCACCCCCAAGGATGGACACATGCCACCCAAACAAAACCAGGGTTCCAATAGAAGGCAGAGGGGACAGGCTGGTAGGTGGTGAGCCAACCTTGTCTGTCCCTCTGCAGAAGAGAGTGGAGGTTAAGAAAGCAAAGGAGGCTGCCGAGATGCCGGGGAGAGGTACTGAGGGATGGAGGGTCAGCCATGCGCCCAGAGCACCAAATATGGCCTCACGGTACAACCTGGGCACTGACCGGTCACCTTTATGTTGGCCTTCAAAACAAGATGGCCACCTCCTCAGGCCCAGGGCCGCACTAGCTGTGGGGCCGGAATAGGCCCCAAGAGGCGGGCAGCCCCAGCGCTGACTGGAAATTGCATCAAACGCTCTCCTTTTCTGCCATCAAGAATGCATTGTGCTCATTTCACCGGCCCCGAGGGCCCGGGGGCTCCAAGCGAAGTGTGTCGGGAATTGTGTGTTTTCACCTTGGCCTCAGCTCCCCAATTTATCTTGCAGTTTCATTAAATCCCTCGCCACATACCACAGACATATTTCTCATCTAGCGGCCTGTTGCAGGGGATCCAGGATGCTGCAGATACAGAACGTTCCTTGCCTGGTTTTCTTTTTTAAAATCAAATTATTCACCGCTCCCTCCCTGTGTCGCCCACGGTTCACTTAGATTAATAACATTGGAGATTCTGCGTATTAGGTATTGAAAGCACCTCACAAGGGCCTTCCAGCCAATTCCAATTCCAGATACTGCGTGATGGAAACTATTTCTCCCCCTGCCTGTTGCCAGCAACAAGCTTCTCTCTAACAGCTTAATTAGGATTCAAGATTGTGTTCAGGAACCCAGAGCCTCAGAAGGAGCCAAGCCCGCGTGTTTACAGACTTCTGTATTCAGTTCATTTCTGGTTTTGTATTTTGCAAGAAGAGAGAAAAGGAAATGACAGAGAGAGAGAGAGAGGAAGGGAGAAGTGAGTTTTTAATAACAGGAGGAAGCTTCAAATATGGTGACGATGGAGGTAAGTTGGCAGGCGGATGGGAAGATGGGCACACTAGAAATGCCGAGAGAGGTGGGTAGTGAAATCCAGAAGTGGTTCAGACCTGCTGCAGAGATCAGAGTAATGAAAGGGCTTCCTTCTAGCCCTTCGCACCATGGTGACAAGAGGTCATGAACCTGTCCTGTCTCTCCCTCCTGGTGGCACCTGAATTTCAAAGTGGAAGGACATAGTTGAATTCTCTCTCTGTTCCTTCCCAGCTGTGTGGCCTTGGGAAAGTCACCTCACCTCTCTGAATGGTAGCTTCCTCTACCAGGGGAATAATAATACTGATTCATGGAATTGTGAGATGTATATAATAAGTATGAGAAAAGCATCTGGCATTGCCACGACATGCAGGGGGCTCTTGGTAAATATGAGTAGGTAAGAGTTGAATCTGAACCCTATGAACTTTTACGTCACCCTGGATACGACATTCAAACATTATAGCTGGACACTGGACAAGCCTCTAAGGAGCTGTGGGTACAATTTATACTCCTTTGGCCTCAGTTTCCTCATCTATAAAATGGGTTAACAATAGTGCACATAAAGTCCTTAGCTTGGTGCCTGGTACGAGGTAGGGGGTCAAGCCAAGGAACTGGCAGAAAGTGATCTGTCTAAGCCCGTGAAAAATGGGCTGATGAAAAATGTGAAGTCCCAGAGGGGAGATGACACTCAGTGATTCACAACAAATCAATGAACGAACTGAGTTAAAACCACGTGCTATTTTACCACCAGTCAATAGAAATAAGCTCCCATTTAAGGTGCCTATGAAGGGATCAATAGAAGCCAAAAAAAGCATGAATGCTTGACAACATGCTGGTGAGGAAGAATTCAGGAATTCAAAATACAGTGGTACCTCGGCTTTCGACCGTCTCCATTGATGAACATTAAGGTTTACGAACGCCGTAAATTTTATGCAACTATGGTATCATTAGATAGTGAAATTCATGCAAAATTTACAGTTTTAGAGGTTGATTGTAAAGGTCTGGAACAGATTAATCCATTTTGCATTACTTTCTATGGGGAAACTGTGCTTTGATTTTCGAACGTTTCAGAACTCAAACGGTCTTCCAGAACGGATTATGTTCGAAAACTGAGGTACCACTGTAAACAACCTCAGCATGGGAAGGGCGCATGCCAGAGGAGAAATCCTCCCGTGAATCTCAGTTTTTATCAGCTTCTTTCTTATCAACATTGGAATCATGAATTAGATTAGTTTCCTAATTGCTCTTAGAAGACACTATTTTGCATCTGACCTTGTTCTTCCATATCTGGGGTCCTTCAAGCCAGAGTTGCAAATTACTTGTGAGGACGTTCATTGCAGAGTTCATAATAGCAAGACATCGGAAGCATCTTATATGTTGGAGGGTTGGTTACGTGAGGCATGGTAATCGAAAGGGTGGAATACAAGGCAGCTGTTACAACTGACATTTGTAAAGAATTTTTAATGAAACAGGAAAAACATGCATAAGGTGAAGAAAAAGATACTATAACCACAGTGATTTCAACTGTGTGTGTGTGTGTGTGTGTGTGTGTGTGTGTGTGTGTGTGTTCAGTCTTTAGATAAAAGACCAAAGCGGAAATAGATCAAACTACATCAAACTAACACTGCTTATGTGAAAACAGTAGAATTAGAGGTGATCTCCGGCTATCTACTTATTTATATTTTTCTGCATTTTACAAATGTTCTACGCTGAGTGTATACTTTTACATCCAGAAAATCCTATTCAAATGTTAAATAACACACAAAAGGAAAATGTAAAGTGCATCCCTCTCACCCCTAATATCATCTTTCCTCACTCTTAAATAAAGCCATTCTCATTAAGAAGATCTACGAGAGTAAATTCCAGTCTACTGTCACATCCAAGATAAGTGACATACATGCGAGAGCACAGATCTTTCTTTTGATACATTATTCATGTCAAAGGACAGCCTGGAGACAACACTTTAAAAAAGGAAAGAGAAAATGCACTTTCAAAAACTGCAAGGGGGTCCACCTTCAGAAGGCCCAGCTCGCCAAGCACTAAACGCAATAAAACGTAGAAGGAGGGAAATGGCGTGGTGTAGGTCAAAGGGCACAAACTTTCAGTTATAAGAAGAATAAGTTCTGAGGATCTAATGTACAGCATGGACTCCAGTTAATACTATGGTATTGTGGATGTGAGGGGCTGAGAGTAAATCTTAAGCATTCTCAGCACACCCACAGAAAAAATTAGGTATGTGGGTGATGCAGGTGTTCATTTTCTTGGCGTGGGTCGTCATTTCACAGTGTAAATGTACATCAAACCATCGGGCACTGTGCAACATAAATATATACAATTAATTTGTCAGAGAGTCCCAATTATTCCTCACTAAAGTTAAAAAAGAACTTACAAGGGGAAAAAAACCTGCAAAATTATCAACATTTCTGTTTCAATTACCTATTGCTGTGTAACAAATCACCCCGAAACGTAGCACTCAAAGAAGTGTTGATTTATTATTTCTCATAATTGTGTGTGTCAGGAATTCAGGCAGGGCTAAGCATAGAATGGTAAAAGCAAAGACACAACAACAAAAGCCATACAAGCACACACAGAGGAGACAAGATTTTATAGTGTGCATGTGGCAGATAAATGAATGGATACAAACCAAGCTAATTATGATTCCTTCTGGGATGTGGCACGGCGTTGGATGGGGGAGGGGATCAACATGGACTTCAAAAAAATTAATTTAAAAAAATGGACTTCAGCTTTGTCCATAATGAATTCATGTTTATAGTTATATCAGGTAATGTACAATGCATCGATGTATTACTTGTGCAATGACAACATTAAAAAAATAACTTTCATGAACATAAATGGGGGATGTATAGCAATTTAATTTTGAAATCATTGATTTCAACATCTTTACTTTAGACTTGAAGACACCAAGACTCGGAGAAGGGAAGTGACTGGCCCAAGCGTACACAGGTGGGGAGTTTGTACTAAACCAATGGAGTTCCAGCCCAACATCTTTCTACCATGTCACACTGTCCCCCTCCAGCTGAGGCCACCCAGCTATCTTCTCAGCATTAGACAATGTTCACGGAGATAGAGAGCCAGTGCTTCCAATGTCCTTATTCCATCTCTGGTCCTCCTCTATTTGCCTGGCCATCCTGAGGATGCGAGGAGAAGAGCGCTGGACCAGGAGGCAGGAATAAGCCTGGGCTTGTTCTCTGCCCACAACCTCCCGTGTGACCTTGAGTGAGTGGCCGGCTTACTCAATGGTCTTCCTGCTGCCTTCTAGCTCTCGGGTGCTACCCTCTGTGAACTTTCCCTGGGGCCAAGTCCATACATACCCTCTGCGTGACCCTAGAGCTTTGCCTCCTGTTCATAATTAAGAGAAGAAACCACCAAATGAACATATGCCTAAATATATGCAACAATGAAGTCTTTTTTTTCTTTATGTGAACTATTTTGGCCTAATTCTCTTTTTTACAAAAAGAACGGCTAATATTTCATGGGTAGAGATAAGATCTTGCTTTAATACAGTTAGCTTCAATTGACCTTGAACTGAATCTACAAATTTCTTAGAGGTGACCTCTCCATCGATGCTTGATACACATTCACAAGTAAATGAACTGAGAAGATTCCTATTTAGATAACTGGTCCGATAGAGGATCCAAAATAAAGGCAGATGTCCAGGGCTCACCAGGGGAGGCATGGAATCATGGAATCTTAGAATAACAGAGGTTTGGAGTGATCGAATTATAGAATCTGAGAGTTAAAGAATCCAGAGCTGGAGGGGATCCCTAATGTGAATAAACGAAAGAGCTAAACTGTGAACTCTTCAGGGAAGGGGCTATGTGTTGGCCATCCCTGGCACTGAGCCTGGCACACAGTAGGGCATTGTGAATATTTCATAACAAGTAAATGAATGAATGATTAATTGTTGAGGAAGGAATAACATTGAAAGAAGCCAGACAGGGACTCATTTATTCAACAAAGCTCTAGGGCACACCTACTATGTGTCAGACTTTCTGTGACACAGAGGGCACAGAGATGGGTCAACACAGATTTTGCCCTTGAGGTGGTTCCAATCTAGTGACATTATTGTGGGCTGGGGAGGGTTCTTGTAAGATTTCCTCTAACTGATACCCTTTTTCCCACTCTAGCTGCTTGTTCAGGCGGCCCCACCACCTCTAGGACCTTGGAAATGGATTTCAGAAGGAGGAAAGAAAATTTTTTAAAGGAAATATAGCCCCCAATTCAATCATGTATGCTTTCTTTCCATATATAGTTATAAGTGTTAATTAAAATAATTATATATATTTACCACTTGTTATGTACCAGGGTATTTTGGGTGGTGATCCTAACATAGGTCAAAATTTAAAGGAATACAAGCCTATGGGTTCAAGTAATTATCCCCTACTAAACTTGAACTGTTAGTGATGACCATTGACTCTAGCTCAGGCTTCCCCTGTAGGTAACCCGTATGCACTCCACAGCAGTGTTTCTGAAGAAATTCAGTTGATGACCTATGCGGAAGACCTCTGCCACACATGGGTTTGGAAAATGCTACAGCAAAGTAAAGCTCCCCATGTTCTTTACTACAGGACTTGTCAGAGCATTTATCACGCTCAAGGTGGCAGAGAATTTCCTTAGGCGGCATACAGGATGCAGCTTGACTCAAAGTAACTTGACCATAGCGCCCTTTTGGAGAACCCCTCAACTGGTGATATCAGGCAAACATGGTGAAGCTGAGACCAACAAGCCAACACATGTGCAGTGTGACCGTCTAGACCCCAGGCAAGTGGATGCTCTTGTGACCTTTCTCATCTTTGCACCCCATCAATCACTACCTGGACTTTTTTCTGGCCCAGCTGCCCTGAACTGCCACGCTGTGGGCAATCACCTCCACCGTTGGTTCACCTCTTCCCATCCCCTTCCCCACCTTGTGGGGGCAGCGCCTTTGGTGGGCTTCCCCACTCCCACCCCTCTACACACACACCTCACCAAGCATGAGCCAACGCACACATGGCAGAAGGAGAAAAAGCAACGTGATTTGGGTGCAGAGTTCACGTGGTCGGGCATGATTGATGCTGGCAGTGGGGTTGAGAATATTCAGGAAATGAAGGTGGCAGCATAGACAAGGAAAGATCCGAATACCAAAAGAAGGAATGCCGGCGTCATCTGAAAACACCATTGTGGCATCGTCAGGTCAACTCACTCACTCCTTCCATGGAGAGTCCCTTGGCTCTTTCTGCCGCCTCATCTGAGTCTCTGCTCCAAGCACACCTCCTTAATGCCAGCCCCTACCTAAAACTCCACCCTAGACTCTAGGCCTCACGGAGCTTCTTTTCTCTATTTCAGAGCACTCATTACTACCTGACATTCTATTATAAGGTGGGTTTTATTTGTCTTTTATCTCTCCCCCTGCCAGACACTTTGGTTTGGTCACTGATGTATCCTGAGCACCCAGCAGAGTGCCTGCACACAGTAGGCTCTCAATAAATTATAGAAAGAATAAAGGATTTTAAGCAGAGGAGGACATGGCCAGAGGATTCTCGGGGCACTGTTCCTAGAAACCATTCCTTATGCAGCTGTTCAAAACGCTGACTTTTTCTTTAAAGGAAATACGTTGTTCACAAAGGCACGATTCCATCTAAATACTGGCATCTACAACATTTAATGAAGAACTAAAAAAGTCAAAAGACTTAGAGGATATTTAATCCAGACATCTCAAACAAGAAGTTTAAAGGCCATCTCTAATGAAAAATATGCTATGTTCAACATGTTCCACGGGATTGTGTTTTTAATGCCAGTAGGCCACCGTGCCACACTCCTCCACCTTCCCTTTTGTCTCACACTTGGCTCCCTTCACCCATTGACATTACCAGCTGTTAAATCACTTGTATATACAACACCAAACCTTTCATTTCCCATTTGAGAAAACAGAAACTCAGAGATGGGGTGGGATCTTACAGCTTAACAAGAGCCAAAGCCTGGACTACCACCTGTGTCCCCAAACACCCAGCCCACTGCCCTACCCTTCTAGAAACCTGCCTTTCTTGGCCAGACCACATCCAATCCCACGGGAGCTGGATTTCCCTTCCTCTTGATAAGTCACAACTGGGAAAAGGTCAAGACCAGATTGAATGGAACAGAGTGGACCCTGTGGAAAGAGAGGCAGCAGAGCCAGGAGGAAGAGTGCAACTAGCTACCTTGTCATGGCCACACTTTAAGTGCCCTCAGGCAGGACTCTGCTTGGTTCCAAAAGGCCATGTAGACAATTTCTTTCTTACAGCCCCTGTCCTGAAACATGCTCACTCTCATGTAATCTCTCCCTAGGAAACATCTAGTGTTCCATAATGGGCAAAACATGGGCCTCGGACGCACAGAGACCTGAGATAGAATTTCTACTCTACCTCTACTGACTAGGCACGTCCTGTAACCACTCTGAGTCTCAATTTCTTATCTGACTATAATGAGGGTAAATGGCCTCCACAATCATTTTTTTTTTAATAAGAGAAAATGAAAGAATGTGTTTCAGGTGCCTGGCACAGTTCGTGGCACATAGGAGAATCTTAAAAATGACGGGTAGGTGTCTTTTGGGGGATTCCCATGAAAGCAGACTCTGAGACAAGAATTCAAGTGCTAGTGATTTATTCAGGAGGTGATTCCAGGAAACACCAGAACAACTGGGGAAGTGAGACATCGAAGGGAAGCAGCCAATAAGGGATAGATTATCAAGCATGTTACAACCACATAACCAGGGCTCAATTCCACTGGCAAGCTCTGGAAAATGGTGCAGAATACATGCCTGAGTTATCTCCCTAAGGGGTGAGGAAGCTGGGATATTGATCTACTGTCTTCCATTAATTATTAGATGAAGGTTGTTCCCAAGAGGCATTAATCCCTCAGCACTTCCAGCATGCCTCACTGACCTGCCGAGCCAGGCAGAGAGAAAGTCCTAGGGGAAAGAGATGTGGGTGCTGACAGTTGGGAGTCAGGCAGGTGTGCCCGGAAATGGTAAGGGCAGAGCAGGGACAGCATCTGCTACCCTTCTGCTATTACCCTCATCGTGAAGAGCTAACACTTAAGGAGCCCTCACTATCTTCCAGGCATGTCATAAATATTTGATGTTTTTTCTTATTTCATCCTCACAATAAATCTCTGAGTGGGTCTTACTGCTATTCCAATTTTATAATTATGACAATGGAGGCTAAGAGTATGTAGCTAGATTTGACCCCGGGCTAGCTCCAGATCCCAGGCTCTCACACACACTGCCTCTTGGCAAGGGACATAGCGAGTTAGCGGTGAAGTCCGAAGCTTGAAATCTGGCGCACGTCATCACTTCTCAGTCTGTATTTGAGTTGCTTGGCTACAGCCTTTCCTAGGCACAGTGATCTTGTGCAAGATACCTTGAGCTCTCTGGGCTAAGCTGCAAGATGAAGGAATAAATACACCCACTTTATAAGGTGAATGTCAAGAAGAGCAAGAAGCTGTATTAAGTTCAGCAATTGGCATGCAGGGTAGTCTCAGTAAATGACAGATATTATTTCCCCCCCCTATGGAAACCTCAGTATTTTCATGTGTAAAATAAAAAAAATATAAACCTATCTCAAAGGCTCTCTTGATTATCAAGTGAGAAAGTGTCTGTAGACATTACTATTTCTGCTAAGGTAAGAAATTGGAAGCTGAGAAAAGTTATAAAGTATTTTATGAGAGTTGGAGAAGAGCTCAGTCCTGACCCATATTACTTTCTGTTCTCCCTCTGTCTAGGGCAATGTCATTCATCCTCGTGGTGTCATCTACCCAATTTCAGGGATTGTATTTTTGTCAGTGGTTTTTTGTTTAGGATTTGTTTTTGTTTTTGGAAGGGTTTTCATTTCTCTGTGGGTGTTTCCCTCTTTTCATTCATTACGAGCATATTTTCCTTTATATCACTGAGCACACTTATCATAACTGCCTTCAACTCTTTGTCTGCTACTTCCAACACCTGCCAAGTTAGAGTCGGTCTCTACTATTATGACTTTTTTCTCTTAAGAATGGGTCATATTTTCTGTTTCTTTGTTGGTCAAGTACTTTTGGATTATATTCTAGATGTGATGACTGTCATGTTGTAGAGACTCTGAGTTTTGTTATTCCTCCAGGGTGCTGATTTTCTGTTGGTTTAGCAGGCAATTTTAATATTGCTGGACTCACACTTCAAACTCTGTCTCTTGGGCAGCAGCTCAAATCTCATTTCAGTTCCTTTATCTTTAGCTGAACTACTTCTGGTCTGTCCTTCTCCTCCATGGTTTAATGATCCACCAGAGATTTGAGTCTATAAACAGATTGTGGCTGCCCCTCTCTAGCCCTCTTCATTCTGACATTTTTCTCCTCCTTCACTCTATACCACCCCCGCACCCCCTGCTGTGCACCGGGTAGAAGTTAAAGGTGATTAAGATACTGCACCTGCCACTTTACAATCTAGAAGGGAATCAGACACATTTTATTCCTTCCTAAAACCCCAGGACTCTACAACACAGCAGGTGCCCCTTCAATGTTTCTTGACCAAATGTTGACTGTAATAATCTAGCTCAAAATCAAAGCAGACTTGGACACGTGAGACAAGGAGATATCAGGGGCATGTATGGGGGGAAGTGGTGGGTCCAGAAGCGAATAAAGGCTAGAGATAGGAGGGGTATGTAGATGGGATGCGGGAAAGTCACTGGAAGGTCCACCTAGATCATTGCTGTGTGCCGGGCTTGGACAGGACTGGAGAGACCCATTAGTTCCCTCCACCTCAGCAAGGATGCTCTTTCCTGGGCTGCCGACACCCAAGGTGATCAGAGGCCTCTGGACTCCCCGGGGAGGTCCAGAAATCAGGCCTTTCCCTCTGTAGGTAATCTATCAAGTCAGCATTCCTCACTTGCAGGAAGGAAATTCATGTCTCCTAAGCTTTATTTCGATCTCAAGGAGAAGTTAATGGACAAACACAGACTGGCCACTGTGCAAGGATTCCCTCTCCAAGTTCACGGACCCTCCTTTACCCCAGCCCCTCTGCATGGTGCCTCATGAGGCTTCAGGTGGCCACCCCTGGAAGGAGGGAAGACCCACACCCTTTAATTAACAACCTGAGACAAATTGGAAACAGCTGTGAAAAATTAGACAATTTAAGTGCTGTGAAGGAGGAATAATTTCTGTAGTCTTTGTAATAAATCTTATGCTGTCTCATTCCCTATGCTGGACTTGAACTTTTTTTTTTCCAGGGGTGAGTTAGCACATTACTCATAAAAGAAACAGTATCCCTTTTGTTTTGGCTGGGTCTGTTTAATAACAAAAGAGCCTATCGCAATTACAGGGGCAGCACGGTGACAAAGCAAGTGCCCCCATCTGACGGGGCTTGCAAACTTCATGGGGAGACCGGCGGCAGTTCCCTGACATGGCTGTCCTGTCCAGTGTGGCTTGATTTCCACCCCAAATGATCCTCACTTTCAATCGGCTCCAGATTTTGGAGACTGCGGTGGAAAAGATAGAGTGCCCAGATGTGTTCCCGTCAAACATGAGGGGCCTTGAGTCCATACAGGGTTGAACTTCTGCAGGATTCCAAGAGTTTGTTTTATCCCACCATATTTCTAAGAGAGAAGAGAGAGAGACTGAAAAAAAACAACAACAACTCATAAAGAGCAGGAAAGGAATAGAGGTGGCCCCTAGATCAATCGACTCATTTTAGAGAGGAGAATCAAGGCCCACAGAAAGCAATTGATGTGGCCCAAGCTACCAGTGAATTTGTACCAGAACTAGATCTAGAAATTCAAGACTACTTTGGATTCTGCACAGCAGTTTCCAGATAATTAAATAATCAAAGTCACTTAGAGCTCCCTTAAAAGGTATGTATAGTAGCTAGGTGAGCATACGACAAGGATTAAGAGTGTGAACTTTGGAGCCAGTCCTGGAGCCAGTCCTTTGGAGCCAGATGAGCATACCCCGTCCTCAATGTTATCTTGGGTAAGTCATTTCACCTCTGTAGGTCTCAACTTACTTGTCTGTGAAATGGGTACGCAATAGCTTCTAAGGTCTTTCACGAGGATTGAGGAGATAATGTATATTAAAATCTCGTTAAATGTAATTGCTTGCTCCACACTGACACCCATGCAGCTGAGCATGGCTGGGGAAAGGTACACAAATGGGCTGTCCTTGAACTCTTGGCCGAATGCTCAGGTGGACTCTCAGGACCACCAGCAATCCTTTTGTATTTATCGTAATCATCCCTATCCCAGAAAATCATCCCATGCCTCCCCTATCCTCAAACTGCCAACACCCTCTCTTCTCTGCTCACTCTCGATGGATGGCCAGGCAAATATTTTATTTCATTAAAACAAATTTGAAGCAATCAGAAGAGAACTTTCAAACTACCCTCCCTGAAGTCAACCACCCTACTTATATCCATATACTCTGCTCATTCTCTGGCTAAAATGATGATCTAAGACTTTTCTTCACTTTGCGTGAGATCAAAGATCAGACAAGCTAAGTAATTTGCCCATGGTTAACAGCTTGTAAATAGTAGAGATAGAATTTTAATTCTGAACCGATTAGAAGGTAAGTTCTGGGAGATCTTTTCCTCAGTACCCAGCAGAGAGCCTGGCAAACAGCAGACACTCAATAAACGTCTGTGAATAAATGAATGAATGATTGAAAGACCAACCTATGGATCTCAATGGACTTTCCATGACACCAGGACTTACCAACCATAGCTTCCCATCAATCCTTCCCCATCATCCCAAGAACAGAGGTCTCAGGTGAGTGTAAGGAGGTAGGACAGTGGAGACTCGTATAAAGCCACTAGCAGAAAAATGGCAAGGGAGCTTGCCACACATCCTCAGCCCTGAGAAAAAAATCCACCTTCTAGAATTTGGTAACCCAAGTCAAATTTTATATTCTTCATAAGAGGAGCATTTAAACCCTAAACTGACACATTAACATAAAAACTAGTCCAGTGAAACGTGAAAAGGCCATTCTGTAGAGACAGTTTATAACCCAAGGTGCATAGGATACCCACAGGAAACAATTCCTTTGGAGATGAAATTGCAATCAAAGATTACAAACCACTTAAAGAAATAAATCATCTGAAGGGTAAACAAGAGAGTTTGCTCCCCAAGAACCAAAGAGGAGAATAACCTGGAAGCAACTATTTAAAAATACTGCATTGCATCATAATTATAGAAATGGTTCAATCTGGGCTTATTTTTTTAAAGGGGAACCAATAGAATTAGACATTCAACCAGTAATAGAGATCATCAGACCGAAAACCTCCCCTGCTCACTCCACTGGTTTCCCAACTTCAGTCATTAACATACCACCTTTCCAATTTTTGGTACATCCACAAAAAACTTACATTATTTACCTATTTTTCTTTCCATTGTCTCCGTCTTCACTAACTTATTTTTAAAGATAAATCATAGTGATGCACAATGCCCAAAAGATCATGGGTTTGCTGTGCTAGTTATGTTGTTTTATTAAACATTAAGATAAATGTGTAATTATTATAATTTTTTAAAGATCTGTCCATATACTAAAAATATCTCATGCATCACCAGGGGCATATCAAACAAATTTGGGAAAATACTGCGTAGAGCCACCCCCTGGTTTTACAGACAGGACAGGAAAACGTTACCAGAGGAGAGACAGCGAGTCGAGGACAGAGCCAGGCTTACCCCAGACACTCGCCGCTTTAGTCCAGGGATTGAGACCCATTCTGCATCCTGTCACCCACCATTCACATTTTTTTTTCCTTCCATAGCTTTTAAATCTGTTTGCAAAATTCAGAAATTCTTTACTCGTTTTCCAAAATAAATATATAAATGGCCGTAAAGGCGGGCCTTAATAAATTTCCCACAGACATTTACTACGTCTCTGTAAATTAAACCCATATTTATGCATGCTAATGAGATGGGAAGTGAGTGGCAATCCTTCTCAATGAATGAAGAAGCAAGTCTCTGTGGAATGTATTAACGTAGTAACACTGCTAAAGTCACAGTTAATGGAGGAGCTCAAAGGACTTCATTAACGTGCAATCATTCATAACACTTTGAAAGAAATTGAATTTCAGGGAGAGAGAGTCCCTTTACCACTGAAATATTTCTAATCTGTGGGTGAGCTGGAGCCTGCCTCCTTTGAACAACCACATAGCAAGAGATGTCTAGAGCTTTTTATTTTTTATTTATTTATTTTTTTTTATGAAACTATGATTGCAAGCAACTTCCAGGTATTTCTGGGAAAACATTTCCAGCCCCGTCGACACACTTCAACTCCATCTCCCTACTCCCACCACTGCTTAATCTATGAAACATCTCAAGGTAAGTGTTCAAGCTCCGCAGAGGCTAATTCAAGGCTCCTCTCGGATCTCACCAGCCTGTCTGAGCCGACCACCCATCACTCCTTCCCCCCCCACACACACTGGACTTACACATATGCTTGTATAAGTTATGGAGGTATCAGCTGCTGTAACAAACAAATCCCCAAAGTGCGGATTGGCACCCTCCACATGGTAGGAGGGCTGGGGTACGCAGACAGTCTTCCTTGCCCTTTCTCCTGCTGTTCTTTCTCTACCTGTTGAATCCTAGTAATAATAAATAATAATAAATAAATAATAAAATAAAAAATACTTTTTATTTTTGAATGAATTTTAGACTTACAGAAAAGTTGCAAAGATAGTAGTGTCCGTATATCCGACACCCAGCTTCCCCTAAACTACCATCTTACATGACCAGGAGGTACTTGTGAAAACCCAGGAGTTGACAGTAGAGTGCAATCCTATCTGTTGAACTCAAGACTTCATCCGAATTTCCCTCGTTTTCCCACCACATTTCCTTAGTATTTCCCTTGAGTCTCCTGCAGTCTCTAATAGTCTATCTTTTCTTGTCTTTTATGACCTTGACCATTTGCAGAATATCACTACATAATTTTATTAAATGGATATGGCAAAATTCTCAACGGAGATGATGTTCTAGGAGGTGAAGAAACTGGTTTCACGGGGCACAGTATGTAGGCACTTAGGAAAAGGACAAGGCTCCACTTCCAAGTGTTGGGTCTCAGATGCAGGGATCTCCATAGATCCCTTCACCATCCCACCAATGTTGAGGCCTCACCCAAACTGTCTCCCATCCCACTGTAAACAGAAGCCATCTAGGCGGGAGTCCCATGAACACATTCTCCACAGGGGGTGCCTTCAAAACAAATTTCAAGGTAACATGGTGAGAGGATGATTGGTAAGACTGCGATGAAAAGATGGCAAAGGACGTAGGGTGAAAGCAAGACACTGAGACACATGCAGAAGGCAATCGGCGAGCTCCTCCCTTTTTTAAATTAAATGTATTGGGAGGACACTGGTTAATAAAATTATACTCAAGTCTACAATTCTATAATACGTCATCTGTATGTGACACTGCATGCTCACCACCCAAAGGCAGATCCTCTTTTGAAGGCTTGTTTCCCTGAAACCAGAAGTACAGACTCCACCCCTTTTGTGGCCACCAGGACCCCGAACGCCTTAATGCCTTTAATTAGAGCTTGCTTTGCCTGCGCCAGTGCAGACACCAAGACCTCTCTTTCTCCCTCATCTCCATACACACATTCCAGAGTGTCCGGGGATTGAGAACTACCCCCACCCCCGCCCCCAGTCTCCAGCCCCAGGTCCCTTTAAATCAGTGGGTTTTGCCTGCACATTAAAATGGTTGGAGTTGCCTTTAAAAAAAAGCCATGCCTGGATCCCAGCCCCAAAGATTCTGCTTTTTAAAATCAGCCTTAAAAAAAACAAAATCTCCCCAGGTGATTCTAATGTGCCTCTAAGAGCCAAGTACCACTGCGTAAAGGTAACCAATACCTGCCTCCTGGGGTTTTTTTGTCCAGAGATATTTACTGCAAAATCCTGTTTCGTCCTCAGATTCTATAAATGCTAAAGCACTTTGGAGTCGGTGGTCGGTTTTTTCCATGATCCCTACAATCTAAGGAAATACTGATTTCACTGGAATGGTACCACTGCTTCCTGGTAATTCTCTGATGATAGGGTTGTCCGGTCAACAGAGGGAGTAACCGGGTAGAAAACACAGGACACGCAGGGCTGCAGCTGAGCTGGGGCTGGAGAAATGCGCTTGGCTTTGCTGGGGGAAACCATCACATGTGACGGGGCACAGGCCCAAGTTCTCATGTGGCAAGGAGGCGGTGAGATTCCAAATGGGACCTTCTCAATGCCACACAGCAGCTTTGGGGGAGCAAATGCCAGCCTAGCACTCGGTTGCCCTGTTAGTTTCCCAGGGTGGCTGTAACATGTTACCACAGACTCAGCACCTTGAAACAGCAGCCATTTATTCTTTCACAGTTCTTGAGGCCAGAAGTCCAAAATTGAGGTATCAGCAGGACCAGGCTCCCCCTGAAGGCTCTAGGGGAGGGTCCTTCCTTGCCTCTTCCAGTGTCTGAGGGCTCTAGGCACCCCTTGGCTTGTGGCGGTATCACTCCAATCTCTGCCTCTGTGGTCACATGGTCTTCTCTGTGTCATATCGGTGTCTTCTCTTCAATTTGTGGCGAGGACAGTTATCATCGGGTTTAGGACCCACCAGGGTAATCCAGGATGATCTCATCTCGAGATCTTTAACTTAATCCTACCCACAAAGACACTTTTGGCAAACAAGTTCACATTCCCAGGGGCTAGGTAGTAGGCCACGGACATATATTTGGGGGGCCACCCTTCAACCCACGACAGCTTCCACCTACACACAGCCTCTGCAGAGGAAGGGTCTCGTCTATATTTTCCTCATGCTTTCTCACCTACAGCCAGATACGGAAGAGAACTTGCATGTTCCAGATCTCACAGGCAGTGTCTTCCTTGTTTTAGGAGCGGAGAAGCATAAAGGTGAAAGCAGGGCAAGGCAAGAGAGCAGAAGGGGGACTAGACAAGAAAGAACACGGAGCTCCAGCCCAGAATTAACTCCCGAAAAGCCCTGGGTGGCCAATCAACATGCAGGAGACCAGGTCCCTATCAAGTTAGGGCGTGTCACCTTTGGTGGCCCTTGTTCCTCTCTCTGCAGGTTACGTTCTCTCCGTCCTTAGTCCTTAAGACTGAGGTAGGCACTGCCTCTCTGCCCTTCCCCTCCAGGGGCTGCATCGGTTGTCCCCTCCCTTTTCCCAGAGGCTCCTGAGCCCTGTATGTGGGGTGGGGGGCTGCAGGAGAGTAGGGGGTCCAGAAACTGGATTCTGCTGAAAGGCTGAATGTGAAACTTGTCAGATCATTCGACGGAAACAGTCCGTGAGACTGTAAGATTATCGAACCAAAAAGGGAGCTGGCTCTGTCCTGTGCTTTTTCAACATTTATTGATTTGCTTTATTTGTGAAAGAAGCCACAAAAATACTTATTTCCCACCCTACTGGGTGATTTCTACCCCCACCCCCTTTTTTTAAATAAGCAAATGAGGCCCCACAAAATCTGGCATGTGGCCAGGTAAATTATGACTATTTAATGCCACCACAACGCCACTTCTGTAAATGTTTGAGTCCCAGGCTCCGACATTTGGAGCCACCCTGTGTTGGGCAGAAGTGACCAGGTGGAGCTCAGTGACAGCGGGCACTGGCTGAGCAGAGCCCACGGCTCACCTCTGCGGTGGACCCCGAAGGCACTGTCACTGGAGTCCCCTCCTTGTCTCTGAGGCTGCCACCCCTTGTCAAGTAGCCGGGATTTTCACACAAGCAGAAAAGAAAGCATGAGTCAATGCTCAGGAGGGTAAATGTGCAAGGTGAGCTCACTCAACCGAGATTCTTTCAGCATCATTTCAGAAGTGGGACGTTAGGTGGGAGAGGGGACAGGAGGGCCCTAGTCCCCGCCGACACACCTGGATTGTATGCTAAGGGCCATGCAGGATCTGAGCAGCACAGGGACGTCACCGGATGGATGCTTCAGAAAGCTTATGTGACCCCTGATGTAGAAGCAGTAAAAATCGATACATTATGTGAAAAGCAAGTTCATGTAAAAAAAAAAAAGAAAAATCCTGCATGGGGAAAAACATGAATGAAGTTCCAAGAAAACTACACAGTGGGAGAAATATTTGCAAGTCATATTACAGAGAAAGGGTGGACTTCCTTAGTGTCTGAAGAGCTCCTACAAATCCGTAAGTAAAAGACCAAATTCTGGGCCCCAGTCTCTGATACTGCGGGTCCCCTGGTCCTCTGTAAATTAACTGTATTTAGTCTCTTGTCTCTTTATTATAGCTTAACCCAAAGCCGCCCTTCTCACCTCCCTACAGCCTTTGTTGCGCAGGACAGGACACTCTGGGGCCTATTTTATAAGATCTAATCCCATTCGTGAGGATTCTACCCTCATGTCCTATTCACTTCTTACAGGCCTCACCTAATACCATCATCTTTGGAGATTAAAACTGCAACATATAAATTTTGGCGGTATCCAGATCACAGCCATCAATTACTTAATAGTAAATCTCTTTATATACATTCTGTTTCTCTGGAAAACCCTAATATAGCCATCTTACTTAAAAGAAACAAATTTCTAACTATGAAAGTGAATTATACATAGAATCCTAAGTAATTAATGTATACTTTGTTATTCTCTACAAAGGACATTAGCCATCATTTGAAATTTATCTGTTAAATAGGTTGCATCTTTTGTGTATATTTGAGAAACTGAGGAGCGTTTAAAGGGCTCTAGCTTTTACAGAAGAAAATTCAAAAAGATCTAAAGAAGTAGAAAATTTCATATATATTCCACTCCACTAAATACATTTAAATATTTCCTTCAGAAGGGATTCAGAATGAGCCTCTCCAAAATGTGCTCCTTTGGCATGTAAATTACTTTGAGCTAAGTCAATCAAGGCCCAAAAGTTAGTTCCCCTTAACTGCCGAAACAAATTTATGTACAGGACACGGTCCATGGAGATTGTTATCACCAGAGATAACTACAAGAGCACGGGCTAAGCATGGTAAGCTGGGGGAATGCAGCAGGGCCTGTTCCAAGAAGTTTCCATGGCATTGTTTCTGCATGGCACTACACACATTTGTTTACCAAACATTTGCTCTTCCCCATCTCCCTATGAATTGTCTTCCTTCTGTTGAAGCCCTAGACTCCTACCCTCTTCTCCCTAGCTCATGATGGCATATAACTTCAGATGCCTGTCAGAGAGCCTCTCAAGTTTTTGTGGGGCTCCTGTATACACAAAATTTGTTTTTCTCCTGCTGATCAGTCTTATGTCTATTTAACCAGCCAAAGAACATAGAAGGGAAGAAGGTAAAAGTTTTCCTCCCCTACACTTAAAAAAAAAAAAAAAAAAGACCAAATTCTGCAAAGGACGTGAACAGAAAAAGAAAGCAAAAGGGGTCTCAAACACATTAAAAGATAGTCAAACTAGCTCTTAATAAAGGAAATGCAAATAAAAGTACAATGACGTACCATTCTTAATCCACATTTTATATATGTTGTGGAAGAGGGACAATAATCTTCATCTTTGTGGAGAACAATCTGTCGATATTAATTAACGGTTAAATGCAGATACTGTTAACCCATCTGCCACTTCTAGGAACTTGAACTTTATCATCATCATTTTTAAAAAGTGTTCCATGGGATTAGAAAAGTTACAAAGCAATTTAAGAGGTAATAAATAAATATGTGGTTCACATCATCCATATTCCCATTTTTGCCTACGTGATCTTAAATGACTGAATTTTTCTTCTTAATGCTAAATTCTCCTTCTCTCCTTATGTTTGTGATCATTTGTTTCTCTTGGTCTCATTCACAGATTTTTGCTTTCTAAATTTTAATACTATGCAATTCATCCCATAAAACGTTGTGATTGTTCTGTTTTCTTTATAGATTTTACCAACTTTCATCAACCAAAATGTATCCTTTGTTTTGTTTGTTTTGCCTTACAATTGCTTGAAAAAGACTTTGAAAACATTTTTCCTTCAAACTTTTTGAGCCCCCTTCTTATACATGCGTCTCGTGGAGATGGTACATGGCTAAATTTGGAGTTTTATTTTTTTTTTAATCCCATCTAGGAGAAAGCATGAGGTCTAACCCATTTACATTTATTGTCATCACTGGTATTTTTGTTCTTGTTTTCAATCACCTTGGGTTATAGTCTATTTGTAATCATTTATTCTTTTCTTCTTTTGCTTTGATTTTTTTTTTTCTAATGACTGAGAAGGCGTGCATGCCATTTTAAAACCTCCTGGACATACTGATTACCCACCTGCAGCTTCGAGAAGCCATCTCTTCACTGTCACTTCCAGCTTTACTCCTGGTGTAGCCACCTTTTTGTTCATTCATTCAACAAATAGTTAATGAATATATACTATGTCCCAGGCATGGAGCAATGCTCCATGAATCAGAGAACAGCAAGATGGTATAGTAGGGAGGGAGAGACTTTAAGCAAGTAATAATTAATAATTACATAAGTTAAATTGTGATAACCATATACACCAGCCTGACAATTAAGTTCGCAAACTTTTCACTGTGTACATCATGGTAGAAACTTCGCGAACTTAATTGTCTGGCCTTCAAATTCTACTGATGTACAGAAATTGAAAGAAACACAACTTGACGTGCTGGCAAATACATCCCTCTAAATAAAGGGTTTCCATAACATCCAGGTTTCTTTTTACAAGCTACGCTGCTTTCTGAGAAAGGCGAGCTGTACATGGGCCCTCAGAATAATTTTGGAGTCTGTCCTCTATCTGCTGGGATCCCTGTCTGGTCCGTGCCTGGCACCCTCCCCTAGCTACCAGCTGGTGTAGGGCCTTCCCTGTTTCCACATTTCATGCCCATTTCAGTCGGGACCAGGAGGAAAGAATCACTTCCTATTCTCTTTATTGGGAAAACCAAAATTTTTGCTTCCTCGTAGCCCCAGCAACTAGCTATTAAAATAAAATAAAAATAGTGAAATGAACCAGATCCTTTCTTCTGAGCTGCCTCCACCCTTTGAAGACAAAAGAAGATACAAGTAATTGATACATTATTCGGTTCTTAACCACCTGGGCAAGCCTAGGTGAGCCCCTTCACCCTCTGAGACTAGAGGCTCTTCCCTGTCCTTAGGGGCACGGCGGATGCGTCCGTGAGTCAATGATGGAAGTCTGGGGGCCTCAGATTTTGCCCCAGATCTGTGGGGCAGCAGCAGAGGAGAGTGTGGGGGCAGGAACTGACATTCACTGTTTACTAGGTAAAACAGTGAAGGCTGTTTCAGAAGAAGTCCAGAAATTCCACAACCAGAAATAGCTCTAGAACCAGAGTTGCTTGCCAGGCCTTCAAGGAGGTAAATTATTGGGAGATGGAGGCAGGACCAGGAATCAGAGAGGACGAGCGAGTCTCGTGGGCACACACGGGCCTTGTGGGCTTCTGTCACAGAAGGGGAGATGATCTTTTGGGCGCACCCAGCTCTGATGCTGTGGTTCTCTGACTCTGATTCATCCTGGTGTTCTGGGAAACAACTTCAGGATGAGACCACCATGGTTTCCCCTTTAGCTCCCACTGTGATCAATCGTTGTAGCTAAATCTTTCGCATTACACTCCCGGGCTAACACCAAACAGCAATTTTCCAAAAGGCCCACCCACAAGGAAGAGTTGACGAATATTGGGATCAAACCAAAGCCACTGGGGTCGGCAACTGCAAGGCCGGCTCCCACTAGAGGGAGGGTGGGAGCAAAACCCCAAGAGAGGGAATCCGAGCGGGTGGTGTGGGCAACAGAGGGTGGGAGGGGCTTCAGAATCCAGCTCAGCCCATACTCCGGTCCCCCCACTGCTGGGTTGCCACAGCCAACAGGGGCTTAGCGAGAACATGGGCTCCACCTCCATCACTCCTTCAGTCCCACCTCTGTCAGCATCCCCTCTGTCACCAAGCCAGGTGGCTCACCACCCATCTCCACCTTGCAGACAAATGTATTAAAAGAACTTTAGTTTTGGGGTAGGGATGAGGAGCAGAAAGGGGGAAAGCCACCCCTACGTTCTTCAGCTCTGCCTTCCCCCAAATGTAGTACCTAACAGGAGCCACCATTCATAAAGAGAGTTAACTGCTGGCTAAGATTTTTCTCTTTTTCCTCCTCTTTTTTTTGAATCTGGTGTTTATAATTCCAATTGGTGTAAAATTTCCTGATGGTTAACACATCACATTACTGACACTTTTGAATGAATGACTCATTCCCAAATAATTGACTAGCTTTGTAATTTGGGAAGTAAAATCACATTTACGAGTCCCCCGAGTGGAGGGTCTATATTGTTGTGCATAAAAAGTAGATAAATCATAAAAGCAAAATCTGCAAACATTCCCATTAGCCTTTGTCCTTGCATTTCAGGCAATGCCTCTTAGAAGCGCACAGCTGCCTACACCCACCAGAATGGTTCCACATCAGCCCTGTTTTATCTTGTTGGTAAAATTACCCATTGGTTACCGTAATCCTGTTGTGTCCAGTGTGCTGGCTATCCTCCGAATCCCTCTTTCCAAATGAGCTTGGCCTCTCATTCCAGTTCAAACCATCCAGGCCACACTGACTATGGGTGCTTTGTGGCCAAATGTGGAACCCCATCAAGAAGAAACACTCCCCAAGGAAGCCAGATTTGATTACAAGCAGCACCCACAAATACTAAATAGATGTGTTGCCGATTTCGGGTTCAACAAACCGACAACCTGATCCTAATAAGACCTGACAGGGGCATTTCTTTCTTTCTTTTTCTTTTTCTTTTTCTTTTTTTTTTTTTTTTAGTGGTTGAGAGTCAACTATTATTTTGTTTTAACTACACACATGCGTGCATTTTTAAGCATATCTATTTTTAAGGGCAAAAAGTACACACGGAACTGAAAAGGCAGACTCAGGCATGAGCTATTTGGTGCCGAACTCTAATTGTATTTTTATGTGCTGTGGATTTGAAATCTAGAAGTCCTGGGATTTTAAGCCTCAGGTCCTTTTCCCACTTTTCCAGAGTACTGTAAATTAGTTTAGTATGCTTGAAAGAACCCCTAATTGTAACTGCTCTTGTTGACATACCAACTTGAGGCCGCACAGAGCTGGCTCCGGCACTGTTGCCCTTGGTTTTGTAGTTACAGTGCATTTTAAGGGCCTGACAGGTCCGGTGCTAAGATGTTCTGAATTAGATTTGAATTACAACCGCTAAATGGCCTTGTCAAAGATTGTTAGTCCTGACACTAGCCATATACCTTGAGCTGACTGTTCTTATGCAGGGCCGACGGCTTAAACAAAGACATGCTCCCAAGTTTCATTCCGAATTGTCAAAACGTAATTGAGTTAAAAAGAGCAACTACAGCATAAGAATTGCAATCTTTGCTGCTTCTTTTCGCTTTGAAATAAATCCAGGGGACAATTTAGCGGCATCATAGGCGCAAAATGAGAAGAGCGTTTTCCACCAAGATGCGGAGTGCTTCACAAATAAAAATCCAGACCCGTCCCTGCATTGCAGAATTAGAACAGCCAAAGACCTTTGCAAATGCCTTTCGATTTTGGACTTAGTCCTTCCCAAGCGAAAGAAATAAAAATAGCCAGCTACACAATTGACCCAGCAAGGCCAGATCCATGGTTGTCACTCAACAAATGCGAGTCACAGATGGGAACAAATGAAGTTTCAGACAGACAGATTATAGGGAGAAATAGGGGACACTGGAGTCAGGCGACCTGGCTCGAATCCTCTTTCTGCTGTGAGACATGTGCCCCAAACAGTGACTTATCTTTTCTGAGCCCTCATATCCTCATCGGCAAACACGGGGATAGTCATGCCTCGCTCCTCGAGTCTAATTGGGATCATGGCTGTTAAAGCAGGGTTGGCACATTACAGGCAGTTGATACATGTTCTTTTCTTTCTTCAAAAGATGACGCGCCACAGGACTTCATGAAGCACCGAAGAAGGAAGGCCAGGGAAGGAATTCGAAGCTGTGGAGACCAGTCAGCACACATACCTGGAAGGATGCTGGTGCCACATAAGTGGTGGGGATTCTGGTGCTCTACCTAAAATTCCCCAAATTCAAAGTCCAAATACATCAGCCAAAACAAACTTAGCTGCTAGTGGATTCAGCCAGGGACCAACAGTTTGCACCTAAAGGATTCATATCTTCAGCTATTTAAGGGAAGTTGCCCAGTTACATTTGAGTTTTAGTATGTGGATGTCCCAAATAGCACATGGGCATATTTTCAAAGTATTCGGTATTATCCGAAATTAAATTTAGCTGGGAGTTTTCTTTTTGCTTCTTTGGCCAAATCTGCAATCTTCATTAGAAAGAGCTTAAAGCTAAGAGTCAAAAAAGACCCAAGATCCTGGAAGTCCTGCCCCACCTTCCTAATGCATTTCTCCCCCGGTCCTGTGGGTTCCCCAGCAGTAAAATAATCACACCGGCCCTGACTTACGGGGGAGGGAGGAGACAGCGAATCAGGATGGAGCTGTGGGTGCCGTGAAATGCTCTAATGTTCATTGCTGCTCTTACTTCATACCTGGCAAGTGCCATCAAAATGCAAACTAAGGCGGTTTCATTACCAGAGTGAGAAGTCCCTGCCTCCCTTGCTGAGAAAAGGACTCAGCGTCCGGACTACACATGTATTTCTTAGCAGGGATAGAAATAGCAAGTTATCGAATTGCACAGTGGGATTCTTGGACTTGGAACAATGAGCACAAATGTGGGTCGCTTAGCACGAAAAAAAGAAAATCCCCAGAGGAGACGTTCCAGGGGCTTGTTTGGGGGATCCCCCCATCCAGGGACAAGGGCGGGGGCAGTGATGAAAGATGAGGTTCTCAGTCTGCATCTGGAAAAACTATTTTGTGCTTCATTAGGGAAACGCGCAGGGCGCCCAGGAATGTTGGTCCTTTCGGAATGGACTAGAAGTCAGAAAGAGCAGGTAGCAGGGAGGGATAGGGAATTCGTTGAAACCAGGGGTTTTCACTTGACCTTAAATTTTGACCCAGAGCACTGGGATCAGCTGCCCTCTTCCTCTTCTGGGCTGCACAAAAATCCCTTCCATGCTCTAAAATAAATAAATGAAAGAAAAAAGAATAATTTTTGTGGGTCGTGCCTAAAGCCAAAAGCAAAATATCCTCTTTTTCAAAAGGGGTGGGGGGAGGAAAGCTGAAATGATGAAATATGTGTCTGAAATTACCTACTGGCATACCCGGACGGATAACAGGCTTTTACGAAAGTAAATTATTTCTCAGTTAAGAGAAGACTTGGAATGACCACGGAGAACGAGACCCTTGTCTCCAGGCCCATCCGCTCCAGAATTGAAGCCACAGGTTGGGGGGAATTAGCTCAAGGAGACACCCCTCCAACCTTTCTTGGTGTTAATTTCCCATTCCATTAAGAAGCCCATTTGCTCTGAGCAGCCCCCCCTCTCTTCTACTGGCCTGATTCCGACGCAAGTCACAGCCCTGGAGTTCAAGCTGCTGCCGCTTAAGAAGGCTTATTTTGACACAGTAATTACAGGGCTCGAACGATGCTTTACATTAGAGTATAAAACACTCATTAAATTAAAATTCTTCCATGAAATCATGAAAATAAACAGTCTGTCCAAACTGGCATCAACAAATTCACAGGACGCCTCTGCGTTTTCTCAGGCCCGGCTAGCTACAGGCTGCATTTAACCACGAAGTGTGAATGGCTCGCATCCCTTTGAAGGCCATATTCTGCTTCTTTTTAAGATTATTGCTTTAATTGTTTTTACAACTTGTAAGATTTTAAAGCTATTAAGCTTCAAAGTTGGGATGGGAGAACTTGGAATGGGGACCCTTTGTAGCCTGCCCAGCTTGCGGGTGGGGGGACAGGTTACCACTCTCAGCTCCCAGACCCTTCTGGGACGATTAAAATTCAGGGGACAAGCAGGATGAGCAATTTTTCCATGACCCCTTGAGGGACAGAAAATAAACCTCGCATTTCAAAGGTTTTAGACAGGAGAGGAGGGAGCAAGAAAGAGGGGGCAGCACGGTTTCATGGAAAGAGCAGGGGCCTCAGAGGCAGCCAAACTGGGCATGCACTTGGCAACTGGCTTCTCTGAGCTCACTTCCCTTGTGTATAACATGAGAAGGATAAGTAAGCACAGTGGATTCTCATTATTCATGGTAGTTACGTTCTATAAAGTCACGATGCACGCTGAATTAGTGAATACTGAGCCATTGCTCCTCGGAGAAACACAGGATTAGGCTCCTGTAAACCTCTGGTCACAACATTTTCTTCAACCGATCAAGAAATAAGCTTGTTTGATGTGTGTTTTGGTTTAAAGACACCTTATTTACTATATATTGTTGATTCATTAACACTGAAGTCATGGCCAACCGCACTGCATCTCATGCCTGAATGAACGCACATATTTTCTGGTAAGACACATCACAGCCTTCGTGAGCTAGCTAGCATTAGGCTTGGGGGTCATGGTAACAGGGAAATCACCAACAAAAAGTGCAAAAATTGTGGCGCGAAATAGACTGCAACAAGCACCCTTGTTTACAGTGCGGGGGGGGGGGGTGGAAGCTGGAAGGCGGAGCACAGCTTTCTCCACCTCAGGTGGGGACTGACACCTCCGGAGACCCACAGTTTTCACTGCTCTGAGCCTGTGCGTGAAATGACTGCAAAAAACACCACTGATATTGATTTGGGGCTTAGAAATAAATTTCAGAGAGGAAGCAAATTCACAGATATAGAATCCGAGGAGAATGAGGGTCGGACTGGGCCTTCTAGGCTTGAAAAAAGGGGGGTGTTTACAAAATAAAACAAAACTGAGGGCAGCCACATTTCCTTCCAAGCCCTGGATTCAGGGAAGGGAGCAGGCATGACAGATGACGCTGTAATTTGTGGAAAGCTAAACCGCAGTCCTGCTCCCTGCCACCTACAGAGACAGAGGGACAGAAGTCGTCACAAAGAGTTTAATTGAGTCACAGGAAAGGTGACTCGGGGTCTCTAGCTCTTTGTTTAGCAAAACATTGATGCACCAAAAAAAAAGGCTTTGTCCAAAAGCTAGGGGAAGAAGTTCTAGAAAGGCAATGAAATTGAAACAGAAAATTTGAGGTTTCTGGGGTTCTCAGAGAGTTCATCAAGGTAGGTGGGAGGAGAACTGCCAGGAGGAGCCCTGGGGGCAGCCACGGGGACCCCAGCCAGGCAAATCCTGGGAAGGAAGAGCCCGTTCCCCGACTTCCCGTTTAATTTTAAGCTGCGTGCCGCACCCTGCGAGGAGGACTGCAACCTCCTGTGCTCAAGCTCCCACACAGGCCTTTCTTGGGTGTGAGGGAAATTCAGGTCAAGAGATAGAACAAGGAGAGTGGGTCAGAATACAGGAGGTGAGGTGGGGGATGTCATGCGGGGTGGCATGCGGGGTCTCTGCTCCCGTTCCCCACACAAGAACGCAGGATAGGGCGAGGCCAAAAAGGAACACCCACGGAGCCATAGATGGGGAGTCACACCACTATAGTCTCGCTGGCGGCTGGGTTGGAGACACAGGAGGCAGGAGCCACGCTATCCGCAGCCACTTGTCTCTGCCAACCAAGCTCACTTTCTAGCTGCAATCCGCCATGCTAACTGCAATCCGCGCTTGCTAGCTCAGCCACCATCTTCTTGCTAGCCCCCATTTTTCTGCTAGTGTAGCCACAGCAGTTATATTAGTGGCCAATGGCTCACTGGTTTCAGCTGACGGCCAACTAGCCACAGCTGATGGCCATCCAATCGCAGTTGATGGCCATTTACTACCTGAGCCAGCACCTTCCACGTGAGGCCGAGAGCCTGGAAACTGCACTCCTGGCTCTGTCCCCACAGGATCACCTGAGGAATTCAGTGGACGCAAAGCTTAGAGTTGGTGGAGAGGAGAAATGGACACCCCGCCCTGCCCCCACCCCAGAGATTCTCCAGAGAACTTGGGTGGAGGGTGCTGATGAGGGCCCCATTGCACCTGTGTAAGGGTTTAAACCATTCTACTTTAACTATTAAAAGGAAAGATGACCCCAATGGCAATATTAGGGAATACCCAGGAGACTAATACTTGGGACATATTGGGTGGCCATAAAGATTCAAAATAATTTATCCAAAGTGTTCAGAACATAATGGTGCCCTCAAAGAATAGTAATTTGTAGGTACAATTATTACAAATAAAATGTGTTATCTTTTACCTCCAATTTTTCAGCTTACTTCTCACTGTATAGTAACTCCTCAGAACAGGAAACTATCTCAGTCACTTCTGCACCCCCAGTGCTTCAACAAAGGCCTAGTACATAGTAGGTGCTCAGGAACATCCGCCACAAACAGAAAAGGAGCACAGATTTCATGAAGACCATCATCTGCCTTCTGAGGGGAAACCTTGCTTTGATGAGAAGACATTTGCAGGGCCCACAATCTGGAATATAGGCCCAGTGTCTCCAAAGGTCGTACCAAAAAATAATGTGACTCCCCTCTGGTCCCAGATTTTCCAACCTGGGCTGTGAGGAACCCCAAGACATCACAGAGGGGCATCAACTACTCTTGAACCCAAGGGCAGCAGTCAAACAGAGGGCAGGCCAAACAAGCCTGGTTTAGGAAGCCCCACTCAATGTCCTTCACTAGCAAAGCTTTGTTTAGTAGCTTGTTCATTGCAATGACAACGTAGGCATTAGTCAACAAAAAAAGCTCTTGGCTATAATTCAAAAACAAATAAATAAATAAAATTTTAAAAAACAAATGCACTTAAAAAAAGAGCTCTTGGCTTCAATAATAATAATAAAACACATACTTGTACATTGTTGATATCCAATCACTTGATATCAGAGAGAAGAAAACAGAGATTCAGAAAGTCAGAGTGACTTGACCAAGGTCACAAAGGAACAGACTTCAGCCTAGAAGCCAGGTTCCACCACACCACAGGATGGTCCCATGAAGGGCATCCATTTACATGTGAATGTTTTGTATTGGTTAGGACGGGTTAGGCTAAGCTGCAGTAACAAGCACTCCTCCAAACCTCAGGAACGTAACACAAAATTTGATTGCTCACTCATACAATCTCCACTGCATGTCTGGGTGATTCTCCAGGGCAGCCATCCTCCATGCGGTGACTCGGGATTCAGAATGCTTCTTTTGTGTGGTCCCACCAGCTCAACATTGGTCCTCTTCTATAACCCCCTCAGCCCAGTATGGGAGAGAAAGGAGAATCCATCACAAAAGAGCCCCTCCTTGAGTCAGCGACAATGGCACCTTTTCACTTCCACTCACACTTCATTGGCCAGAACCAGTCATGTGACCCTGCCTAACTGTATGCGTGCTACTGGGAAGTGTAGTCTTCATATGCCCAGGATGAAAAAAGAACCGGATATGGTATAGGAACTGCTCATTCTGACCAGGTGTGGGTTTTTATTCAGTCCCTAGGAGAGTAGAAAAGCTTTGGGACGTGTAGTGAGAAAACCTGGGTTCATGTCCCGATTCCACCAGTGTGTGACTGTGTGATCTCAGGCAAGTCAGTAAAACACCCTGAACCTCACGTTTCTCTCAAAAATGGGTGTAATAGTAATACCACCCTTCTCTCAGGGATATTTTGAGGTTCGAAGGAGCTGAGGCATATGAAGTTGATTCAAAAATCATAATGTAGTCTATAAACATTATTTATTCTAATTATTACCCAAAGGTTAGGCCCTTGTCAGAGCTAAGCCAGAGGAGTGTTAAGCCCAATTAAACCACATAGTTAACTCTCAAATGAGTTCACACTTGACAAAAAGAACCAGTGCACAGCAGGAAAGAAATCTACATTCCTATAGACATCTAAGAAAGATCTGGAAGTGTAGCCCACCAGAACTGAAAAGAACTGCAAAGACTCTCTCCCTCCTCCTTCTCATTGTACAGAGGAGGAGACTGAGTCCATCATTAAAACCTTGTCATTAGAGATACAAATACCCACCTTAGGAAGATTGAATTAACCCTGATTTAAAAAAATAACCACTTGAGCCTTTCCCCATATGTTCATCCTGGAGTTTCATGAAATGCTTAGCTGTCAGAAAAATGCAATAGTAAAAAACAAAGCAAAACAAAACAAAAAACAAAAACATTGAGGGTGTTCAGGGTTGTTGAGCATAAAATGAAACAGACATGCGTGTACCTTGTTGGTCGGCCTGAACATGAATCAGAACAATATTTTTTAAATAGAGTTATGTCAATAGTAATACGTCAGAAATCTTTAACCCAATAATTCTATACTGAGAAATTTATTTAAAATATATACAAACAGTTTTGCACATAGATGGTCGCCATAACACTTTATAGAATAGTGAAAAATTTTAAATTCTTTAAAATTATAACAATAGGAGACCAGTAAAGACTAAATGGTAGAATATTGTGGGGACAAAACCCCCAAAAAAACAGTTTCCAGGCTCTCGGCCTCACATAGAAAGGTGCTGGCTCGGGTAGTAAATGGCCATCAACTGTGATCAGATGCCAGCAGCTGTGGCTAGTTGGCCGTCAGCTGTAACCCGTAGGCCATTGGCCACTAATATAACTGCTGTGGCTATGCTAGCAGGAATGGAATGAGGGCTAGCAAGAAGATGGTGGCTGGCAAGCGCGGACTGCTGTTAGGCAGATTATGTAGATCCTGCTTCCTGTGTCTCCAGCCCAGCCGCCAGCGAGAATATATTGGTTTGACTTCCCTACCTATGGCTCCGTGGGTGTTCCTTTTTGGCCTTACCGTGTCCTGCGTTCTTGGGCGGGGAGTGGGAGCTGAGACCCTGCACGACAAATGGCGCAGCAAGCAGGGTCCCCTGCGTGACAAATATTATACAGCTATTCAAAGTAATAACAAGAAAGAGTTTGTAATGAAATAAGATGTTTCTGATAAAACGTTATGAAAAAATAGCATTTAACTACTTTCTTCAGTTTTAATGAGAAGTTGCTATGGGCCAGGCTAGGAACTGAGATAAAAAGTATTCATTTATTTTCTTACTTGTTCGTTCAACAAAGATTTATTGACAGCCCAGTATGTGCCATGCATTCAGCTAGAAATGGGATAAAATATCACCTGTGACTTATCCATTCATTGAATGTGTTTGCTGGAGTCTTCCTAGCCAGGCAGTATGATAGACACTAGGAAGAAATTGAATCTAAGTATATAAATTATACCAATGTGGGGGGTCGGCCCAGTGGCTCAGGTGGTTGGAGTGCTGTGCTCCTAATGCCCAGGTCGGTGGTTCGATTCCCACTTGGGCCAGTGAGCTGCGCCCTCTACAGCTCAAATTGTGAACAACAGCTCTCCCTGGAGCTGGGCTGCCGTGAGCTGCCGTGAGCTGCCGTGAGCTGCCGTGGGCTGCCGTGGGCTGCCGTGGGCTACCTTGTGCCACCATGAGTGACCGAGTGGGTGGCAGCCAGTGAGAGCTGCTGTGAGTGGCCAACCAATGACTAGATACCGGCTGCCTGGGGGAGGAGTGCAAGGCTCATAATACCTGCATGGGCCAGGGAGCTGTGTCCTACACCACTAGACTGAGAAACAACGGCTTGAACTGAATTAGGGGGTGGAGGGGTGGAGGGGTGGAGGGGTGGAGGGGAGGAGGGAGGAGGAGGAAGGGGATAAATAAATAAATAGATAAATAAATAAATAAATAATACCGATGTGGGTCAAAAAATGACTGGAAGGAATCCATACTAAAATGTTTGTAGTGATTAACTCTAGGAATGGGATTCTGGATGATTTTGATTTTTTACTTTATATTGTCCAAATTTTCTACAACAGACATTTATTGCTCTTGAAATCAGGGGGAAAATTGCTGAATAAAAGGGAAATGTTAAAACCAGAAGTGGGGCATCGTTGTGAACATGAATTGGAAGAGAACATATCGTAGGGAACAGTGAATTCAGATGCAAACGTTGTCCCCTGGCTCCAAAACTAGGTTCTGCTTGTCTGTACTTCCACCTTCTGACCCCAACAGCATTTGCTTCCTGAAGGAATGGGGTTCACCTTTCCCTCCAGGCTGAAGACAGGTTTCTCTTAGAAACAGAAAGATTGTGGAACTTCTAGTTAAATAGATCCTGATTTGAGCCCTAGCTCTGACACTTAATAGTTAGAAGACCTGGAAAAATTGTTTAAGCTGTCTGGGCCCTACTTCCTGATCTGTAAAATGGGGCTAATAATATCTACCTCGTTAGCAGTTCATGATGGGTGGGGGATATGCTGTATGGAAGTCACCCAGTGCATATTTAAGAGATGTCCAGTACATGTTATTTCCCTCCTCTAATCACTTTCCATCCTCCACCCACTCTGGGAAACACAGGAATTCTGACAATGATACTCTAAAATATCTTCAAGAATGATAGACTAATGAGAAACCTTCCAAGAGTCCAGAGATCGGGTCCAGGCCTGATGACCATCTCCATGATGTCCTCAAAGGCCAGAGTCCTTCTCTCTTTCTCCTCTACCAGCTTCAGGGGTGACTTCCTGATCTCAAAACCATTCCTTTTTAAACCAACAGTTTTCCCAGTAACCTGAAGTTGCAGGCTGCTGTTTGTTTCTCACTGAGGTAATGGCCAACGCCAGCTGCAAGGGTACCTGGGAAAGTAATTTTCACGTCGCTACCTTGAACAGAATCTGAGGTGCGGTTTACAAGGATGAAGGGGTAGTGCGTGGGCAACTGTGAATGCTGTGGTTTAATACTCTTTACCAGGAATGTTCCTCCGGGATTCTGGCCTAAAGAAATAATCCAGAAAGATTTTGTGCATAAAAATATTTATTGCTGAATTGTTTTTTAATAGTAAAAAGTTGAAGTCAACTTAGGTATCCAAAAAGAAGAGATTGGTGAATCAAGTTGTAAGGGACATTCACTCAATAAAATATTATGCAGCAACTAAAATTATTCTTAAGGAGAGTAGGAGGCAGCATGGAAAAATGCTTATGCTATTATGTTAAGTGAAAAAGCAGAGTATAACATCACTTCTGTTATATTACTAAAACTATGTCAAATATGTATGCATCTGGGAGAATACTGAAAGGGGCTACAGAAAAATGACAGTAACTCTAATGGGGTGGTCGTGTTGGGTATGAAAAGTTTTCTTTCTTCATTTCAAAATGTTCTGCAATGTTGTTAGATTAGTTTTTCCAATAAAAAAAGCTATACATAAAAAATTAAATTATCCCCAAAGCCTAGCAGAAAATACCATCAAATATTTGTCAGGCTCCTGGAGAAGTAGTTATTTCCTAAGCTTTGAAGCCAAAGAGAAAATTGCAAAAGAAAAGGCATGCAAGTCTGATGAAACAAAATAATAAAGATTAGGCCAAATGCAATCTTTAACCAATATACTTTATTTAGCAAAAGAAATCGTTTTAACAGGACACAAACTGATGGCAATGTTATTGTAACCCAGGGCTTGCTGGCAGGAGGAACTGGAATGACCTTTGTAGAAGGCAACTTGGCAAATCGCTCAAGAGCTGTAAGTAGGATCCCAGGTTTCAGCCTGCTATGACCACCCTGGAGTCAGTATGCAGAAGACACAATTCAATAGAAGACCAAGCTACGTGCAGACAGATGTCCCTTGCAGTGTCTTCTAGAAATACAACTCTTGTAAAGCTTCTCATGACATGCCAGTAGCTTAGGGGGGCATGAACAATTGTCCACAGCATCCTCTTCAGCCTTTGGGTCTGAAGACAATGCCACAAACTGGAAATGTGTTTTCTATAATAATAGATGTTGAAGAGTAGAATCCACAGGGCTGCATAGGCCACGTATTCAACAAGGTTTTATTGAGCACCTACTGTGTACTGAGGTGCTGCGGATAAGTGCAGGGCTCTGGAGGGTGTTTGAGGGAAACTTGCCCAACTTAACACAGTCTGGTGTACAAAATGGACTGTGTATGTGTGTGCGCATGTGTGTGTGACGAATGTGATATATGATGCATGTGGTGTGGAGGGTGTGTACAGGGGCTACCTGGGAATGTGCCAGGTAGGATTTGGGGTGATTGTTTTCCTCTCTGTTCAAAGTTTTCTTACAGTGGTTAAATTGCTTTTAAAATACCATTTTAAACTTTCAAAATAAAATGATTCTGTTCTTGTTCTCTAAGCACAAGGAACTGAGAAAAGGTATGTGCCTGAATCATTAAAAAATGTAATCTGCATTCCCAAAGTTGGATGTTTAGACAGTTGAGAGCAAGGGCTGAGCCACCACCATGTGGAAAATGTGACTATTGTTACTGAGCAGCTGAATTTTTTATTTTCTTTAATGTATTTAAATTAAAAAACTGAAGCAGTGTACAATGTTTTTCTTTAAAGCTTTATTATACGCATTACATATACACATTAATTAAAACCAATTTTACCTATTCCTTTTTCCTTTTGTATTTAGGCTACCAAAAATTATAAAACCACCTATGTACCTTGCATTATATTTCTAGTGGACTAGATTTCAATCTTTAGTCTGTTATGCTTTACAAAAATCTTTTCTAGTTTAGGCTTGTCTTTTTACTTTTCATGGAATCTTTTGCTAATCAGAACTTCAGTATCTCGATGGCTTTTAGGTAGGGACAGATGTCCCAGAGATGACCCCCAACATCACAAGCCTTGAAAGAAGGATTGATAACTTTGATTTCATCAAAATTTGATCTTAAATTTTATTTCAAAACTTTAGAATTTTTGCCTGTCGCATTGAAATTTTTGATCCATGCTGTGAGGTAGGGATGTAACCCATTTTTCCAATATAAATTTACCAGTTGATATAGCCCCTTTTTCTATTGACCAATCCAACCTCCCCCCTGCCCCCAATCTGCATGCCAACCTGTCCCATACCAAGCCTGCACAATGTGTTAATCTGTTGATGGTTATCTCTTCCATTCCTGTGGTCCATTTGTCTATTCTTGTAGATACACTACTTTACCTTAATTACATTCATGTTGTCGTCTTACCATCTGCCAGGGAAAGTCACCCTGACTGCTGTTTTTCCTTTAGGAGAGTCTGCTATTCTTGGCCTTTGTATCTTTTGTATAAATTTTAAAATAAAGTATCAAATTTCTTTTTAAAAAAATGGAGAAAAAGCTAACTTCTGGAAATTTGATAGAACGGCATCAAATCAATAAATCAATTTGGAAAGAACTGATGCCTAAAAATATTAAGTCTTCCTATCCATTCAGACGTTATGTCCCTCCATGTATTTCGATATTTTCAATGCTCTTCAACACATTTTTACAGTTTCCTACTTAGTCTTGATCAATCCAAGATAAGCTTAATTTTTGTTGCTGCTGCAAATGGTATCTTTTTATTGCATCCTTGTTCATCGTTGATACATAGAAATGCACATATTGCTTTTATATCGAGTGGATTGGTCTGCGCAGGCTGCTATAGCAGACTACCACAGACTGGCGGCTTACACAATAGAAATTTATTTTCTCACAGTTCTGGAGGCTGAAGTCCAAGATCAAAGTGCAGCAGGTTTGGTTTCTGTTGAGCGCTCTCCCGTTGGATTGCAGACAACTGCCTCCTCCTTGTGTCCTCAAATTGCCTTTCCTGTGTGCATACATGGACAGAAATCGCTAGTGTTTTTCCTCTTCTTATAAGGACACCAATCCAGTCGGATCAGGAGCCGGCCTTTATGACCTCATTTAATTTTAATTGCTTCTTTAAAGGCCCTGTCTTCAAATACAGTCACATTGGGGGTTAGAACTTCAACATATGAATGGGGAGGGGGGGCATAGTTTTGTCCAAAACATATAGCAAACGTGCTAAACTCCCTTGTTAATTGTGATAAATTTGTCCATAGATTCTTTTACGTTCTCTACATGGACAAGAATATCTGTGAATAGGATACTCCCGTTTCTTCAATATTTGTATTCTTTCTTTTTCTTACTTTCTGTATTGACTAAGACCTCGAGTGAAATTTTAATAGGAGCAATAATAGAAATTTTTGTCTTATTCTTGATTTTAAAGGGACAGGTGTTAACATTTCACCATTGAGTAGGATGTTTGGTACAGGTTTTTGGCTGACGTTTTTTATCCACTGAAGAAAATTCTCTTCAGAGCTGCTAAGAGTCTCCACCGTAAATCAAATTTAATCAAATGCTTTTCCTGCAAATATTAAGACGATCATATGGCTTGTCTCCTTTAAGCCAGTAAAATGAATTTTTCCAATATAGTTTTTAGTGTTGATTCAGCCTCACATATCTGGAATACATCTAATTTAATCATGATTTATTTTCTTTTTTAAAATTTCTGGATCGGGCTCACTACTATTTTGTTTATTTGCATTTCTGCTTATAAATAATATTGACCTCTAACTTTCCAAAACGTAGCAGCTTACAGCAGAGAACATTTATTATCTCACAGTTCCTTTGGGTCAGGAATCTGAGCATGCCTATGGCTGCAGTCTTATCTGAAGGCTCAAGTAAAGGAAGATCTGCTTCCAAAGTCACTCACAGGGAACTTATTCCTCACTGGCTGTGGGCAGAGGTCTCCCTCACTTTCCCTCATTCAGACCCCTCCACTGACCGGCCTCAAATATGGCAGCCAGCTTTCCCCACAGCAAGCTATTCAAATGAGAGAAAGAACACATACCCAAGATGGAAGCCCTAGTCCTTTTTGTAACTTAATCTTGGAGGTGTCCTCCCATTACTTCTGCCAGCCCCTCTAGAGGAGGGATCACACAAGGGCGTGAAAAACAACAGGCGAGGCTCACTGGGCCCATCTTGGAGGCTGACTATCACGAGGGGGAAAAGGGGATCAATGGCCACCCCTTCGCCCCACTGTGCATGCTCAACAACAGCAGGGTCCCCCACTCTTCTCCCACCCCTGCTCTCAGCCACACAGCAAAGATCCTGGGCCTTAGTACCCCAACGGCATTCACTAGGTATGTGACTTGGAAAATCATTTAAACCCACTGTCTTTTCTGGGTGGAAACTACTTTGGTTTTTTGAAGAAGCACTTGAATGTGACAAATCAGCCTCAGGTCAGGTCTGAATAGAAAAGGCAGAGCAAAGGAATAAAGGAATGCTCTGCAGAAAGAAATGGGCTGGGGGTGGGGGGCGGCCAGGTAGCTCAGTTGATTAGAGCACGAGCTCTCAACAACAAGGTTGTCGGTTCAATTCCCACATGGCTGCGCCCCCTGCAACTAGGATTGAAACCAGCGACTGGACTTGGAGCTGAGCTGTGCCCTCCACAACTAGATTGAAGGACAACTTGGAGCTGATGGGCCCTGGAAAAACACACTGTTCCCCAATTAAAAAAAAATTTTTTTAAATGGGCTGGGGGTTTTGTCCCTGAGAAGCAGAGGAGAAAAAAATGAGAGGTCTTATAAACAAGAATAACTAGTATCTAATTTTAAGTTCTTTAATAGATAAGCATATCTGACTCAATAAAATGTGACCCATTCAAGGGCTTAGGTGGGTCTGTGTGTGTATAAACCAAGGAAAGAGGCTAAGGTCCACGAGGGAGCCCACATGCATGTGAAGAAGAGACTCAATTTCTAAACTGGGACAACTCAGTCGAGGCAGCAGCTCGGAGCCTGACAGCAATGTGGGAGCCTGCCCTCCTGATGCCCCCCGGAAACCTTGAAGGGGGTGCTGAGTTCACACAGAACATGGAAGGGGGGCCTGGGCCAGTCTTTGTGGCTCTTCAGGGGCACAGAGTCCCAGCTGATACCGAGATGTTAGGGATATCCGCTTCAGTGTCTGAAGAAGGTGGCCTCTCACAGCTTGTTCCCTATTCAACAACCTTTCTGCAGTGAAAAGGAGAGACATGCATGTCTCAGCATGTCTGAAGAAGTCTTCTTCTCCCCGAGAAGGAGGATCTAGGACCATAAAAGTACTTGGGAAGAAAGCGGAGGGTCCGGAGGGCCGAAGGAGATTCTAGTCATCCATCAGGAGAAACCGAGTCCCTGAGGGCTCCGTAGCCCGTTTCTGGCACCTTCTCGCCTCTCTTTTGGCTTGGTTGTCGTGCACTCTTGGGTGCCTGCCTCTCTCTTCTTCTAAGACAAAGGCAGACTGGGCTGGCAGCCATCGAGTGGGGCACAGACACCCAAGCTAGGGCCCATCGGCAGCGCTCTGGAAATCCCAGCCTGCTGTCTTCAGGACAAGCAGCGGCCCCGTGGTAGGAAGCCTCAGGCCGGGCTCCCAGAGAGAGGGGGCTGATGCAATCATGGTGGTTGGGGAGCATTCTTGGAACGTCGCCGTTCCATCAGAGTCCTCAATTATGGCTGCCGGGGCTCCGTCTGAAGCCGTTCCAGGAGATGGCCTGCCTCGGTAATTGCCCCGTTTTATCTCAAGATGCAGAACTGGAGGCTGATCTCCCAGCCTTATGGAGTTACAACCAACGCGATGCTTTTTCCATTTGCATAATACAAATCTGAAACATACACATACATATATTTTTGTCTTGAATTTGTGATCACGTACAAACCCCAGCCACTCCAGGAGGACTAGTCTAAGCTTCTAACTATTTTATAACCCAGGTTGTGCAACTCAGACCATCTGGGGTTGGTGGGGGGAGGGCTGTTTCAGTATTCTGGCAATTTCATGGGAACGTCCTTGAGGTATCATGGGGTTTTCTTTACTCCAGCCACACACAATCGTGGAAGGTGGGTATGCTGGGGGCAGCCACCTCTCCCACCATGCCACAACGATGCCACACAGGTCCCATGAGCTGACTTGTCACATACACAGTGTCCCTCTTGAGCCCAGGACCTTATTATTTTTTCTTCCTTCTCTGCCACTTTGAAGGACTCACTAATGCAAGAAACGGGGCCTGGAAGCAGTGTCACGTAGCCCAGCACTTCCCAGTCATATTCCAAAACCGGGGTTCTCATACGATGCTAATTAGTGGACTTCAAAACAAAACAAAAGGAAAGTTCTTATTAAATATTGGTTAAATTTTTCCCAAGCGTTTTTATCCTTTCCTGCGGGATTTCTCAGAGCCTTTCATACACCAAGGTGCCTTGTGAATTTTTAAGAGGGAGATTGTGGGGACAGACCCCCAGAAAGCAGTTTCCAGGCTCTCAGCCTCACGTGGAAAGGTGCTGGCTCGGGTAGTAGATGGCCGTCAGCTGCAACCCTTGAGCCATTGGCCACTAATATAAGTGTCGCGGCTGCGTTGGGGAGTGGAGTCGAGGAGAGTCGAGTCAGGTCTGTTGGTTGGCAGAAAAGCGGACAGCAGGTCGCACGTCATGTGAATCCAGCTTCCAGTGAGAATATAGTGGTATGACTCCCCGACCTATGGCTCCGTGGGTGTTCCTTTTTGGCCTCACCAAAAGGAGGCCTGTGTTATCCTGCGTTCTTGTGTGGGGAGCGGGAGCTGAGACCCCGCATGACGGCCCGCACGGCAGAGATCTAATATGTAGCATTTCCCAAACTAAGGACCACAAAACCCTTCCGTGGCAAGTGCCGTGGGCATTTGTTTCTGCTTGCTCAGCATCCCTTCTCTCTTTTTCCAGTAACAGATTCTTCTTGTTCCCATGATGGTTTGGAAGGGACTGAATCTGAACCACTCCCATCAGCCTCATCACAAAAGTGGACAGGTGTTTCAGGTCTGTCTCCAAAGAGTCCTTCCTGAACATTCTCTGCGGCTTCTATTTGGGAAGAAGTCCCCTTTTTATCAGGGTTACTTAGCTGACAGGATGTGGACCTTGAGGCCGAGAGATACGTCCCAGGAATATGATCAGGGTCTTTGGATCCAGCCATCCTTCCCCAGACTTGAGATTGGGTTTTGTTCCAAGGAGCAGGGAGAGCTGGCTGATACAGAGAATGTCCTATGGGCCAATATTGGAGCACATATCAGGGAATCCTGTGATGGGCAGGATGACGCTTCAGCTACAGGCACAGAAACTTCTACTGAGAACAGCTTCAGCAGTAAAGCACAGGGATTCTCTCATCCGAATAGACGTCCCCGTGGGGTGGCCCCGGGGTTGGTGAACTCAGCTGCTCAATGATGGATCAAGAAATGGTTCCCTCCCGGTTTCCACTTTAAGAAGTGCCCCTTACACCAGTGCCTTAACCTTTCCAAGCCTTGGTGTTCTCATTTATAGGATGGAAGGAAGAGCAACCGTGTATGTTCCTCCCATACAGCGACGTCCCCGTGCCTGCATACTATCACCCTGGTCCCCGCTAGGATGTCTCCCATGCTGTTCACACATATCCAGTTAGAACTCCCAGTCTTACCCCCAAAACGGATGCTGTTCCTCCTTCCATGTCAGTACATGGCTTGACTTTTTTAGGCCAAAACCTCAGAGTCACCTTTGATCCCTGTCCCTTTCTTCATCCTTACCCAACCCATTCCTGGGGTAAAGTCCACATAGCCGTGGTGTATAATCCCTTTTTCATATTGCTAGATTGGATAGTGATTACTTTGTTGAGGATTTTGCATCCATATTTACAAGAGACATTAGTCCGTAGTTTTCTTATAATGCCTGCGTGTGGTTTTGGTGTCAGAGTAATGGTGGCCTCATAGAAAGAGTTGGGACGTGTTCTCCTCTTTGGAAAAAATTTGTGAAGAACTGGTATCAATTTTTCTTTACATGTTTGGTGGAAGTCACCGTCTGAGTGAGTTTTTCTTTGCGGTGCATTTTTAAAGCATTGCTTCACTACCTTTAGTTGGTAGAGGGCTATTCAGATTTTCCATTTCTTCTCAACTCAGTTTTGGTGGGTGGTGTGTTTCTAGGAATTTGTCTGTTTTATCTGCATTGTCCAATCTGTTGGCGCAGTTATGCAGACTATAACCTTGTAATCCTTTTCATTTCTGTAAATTCAGTTGGATGTCTCCTCTTTCGTTCCTGATTTTAGCCATTTGAGTTTTCTCGTTTTTGTCCTTGTCCGTCTAGCTAAAGATATGGCAATTTTGTTGAATTTTTCAAAGACTCAACTTTTGGTTGCCTTTATTTTTTTCTATTGTTGGTCTATTTATTTCCTCTCTGATATTTATTAGTTCCTCCCTTCTGCTCACTTTACATTTATTTGCTCTTTTTTTCCCAGTGAGTAAAGGTGGAAGATTAGGGAATTGATTTGAGATCTCTTTTCTTTTTTTAATATAGACATTTAGACCTATAAATTTCCCTCTAAGCACTACTTTAGCTGCATCTCCTATGTTTTGATATATTGTATCTTTATTTTCATTAGTCTTAAGATATTTTCTAACTTCCCTTGTGATTTGTCCTTTGATCCACGGGTTATGTAGAAAGAAGTTAATTTTCACATATCTGTGAATTTCCCTAATTTCCTTCTGTTATTGATTTCCAATGCCATTCCATTTCAGTCAGAGAACATACTTTGTATAACTCTAACCATTTTAAAATTTACTGAAGCTTGTTTTATGACCTACCAAAAAGTCTATTCTAGAGATTGTACTAGAAGAATGCATATGTTGCTGCAGTTGGGTAGAGAGTTTTATGGATATTTGTTTGATCTAGTTGAATTATAATGGTGTTCAAGCCTTCTACCATATTTCCCCGAAAATAAGACCAGGTCTTATATCAATTTTTGCTCCAAAAGATGCTTTAGGACTTGTTTTCAGAATGTACAACAATCTACATTTATTCAAATACAGTCATGTCATCTTCTTCTGGAACGTCGTCATAACGTACTAAATGCATCTGTCTGGCTGACGATTTTAACTGGGGCTTATTTTCGGGGAAATATGGTGTATTTTTATTGATCTTGTATTAGTAAAATTTCCACCTTGGGAGCAAGGTGGCATCTGGGGCCACAGTAACCTTGGCCTGCCTCACCTGGGTGGAGCTTCCACTCAGTCAATGGGGGCTAACTGGAGGAAGAAAGCCTCAGACTCCTCAGACCCTCTTGCCTGGAATAGAGCCTGTGCAGCACAGAGGTGGGAAAGATGAGAAATGCTGATGGCCTGTCCCTCCTGAGGAGATACTGTAGCTTCAACTGGGAGCTGGAGAGAGAGGGAACCTGTGTCTTGGCTGCACTCACCCAGAGTGGAACTTCTGTCATGCTGGAGAGTGGAAAAGTTGGAGTGGATTTTACATTCGTTGTCACAGGCCTAATAGATTTTCTTGAATGAATGTTTTTTCACTTGCTATATGCCCTTAGAATAATTTCCAAAGATTTTAATAGTTGCTTTTTAATCATTTTAATCAGTTATGATTATTTCATTGTCAAGAGTGTTTGCAGAGTCCCTCACACTGCCATTCCAGATGTTTCTTCTCCCCTGGATTTTTGCAGCATTCTTATAACTGGGCCCCCCATTTGCAACCTTATTCTGCTTCACCCCTCTTCTACCCAGCAGCCAGAGTGACTCTCAAAACACATAGATCATGTCGCTCCCTCGCTTATCACTTTCCAAAAGCTTCCCATCAATTTTAGGATATAAATCGCCTACTAACTCCACTTTCGTGTCATCAGGCTTCCTCCAGTGGAGTCTCTGAAGCCTTGCCATCCTGTTTCCCACTTGTTCTTCCGTACTTGGAACAATGCTGGGCACACTAGAAGGGCTTAACAACTACGTGAATTCAGCACTGGATTTCATACTCCTTTTAGGATGTTTGAGAAATGTGTTTATTAATTTTATGTGTCATCTTGGCTAGGTTATGGTGCCCAATTGTTTAGTCAAACCCCAGTGTTGATATTGCTGTGAAGGTATTTTTTGGAGTTATTAATACTTAAACCAGTAGACTTTCAGCAAAGCAGATTACCCTCCATAATGAGGGTGGGCCCCACCTAATCAGATGAAGACCGTAAGAGCAAAAACTGAGGTTCCCTAATGAGGAGGAATTCCACCTCTAGGCTCCCTTTGGACTCAAGACTATAGTGTCAACTGCTGGAATTTTCAGCTTGAGGGCCTGACTTGCAGATTTGGCACTTACAAGCCCCCACAATCCTATGAGCCAATTTCTTAAAATAAATCTCTCAATAGATAGATAGATGATAGATAAATATAGACAGACGATAATATAGAGATACACACACACGTATACATATACATATATAAATATATGCACATGTTTATCTTACTGGTTCTGTTTCTCTGGAGAAGCCTGACTAATTCATTAAGGGTCAGTCTTGCTTAGGAGAAAGGCTGAGATTCTTTGGAGGCAGGAACCATAACATACCACTCCATCCACTTCCCTGTGTCCGCCCAGCACCTGGTGTGACACTGGACACACAAGAGCTCTTCCATGAGGACTTGATGAATGACAAATCAACAAAGATCTCCGGGCCTCCTTGGATTTAGGCCCTTCACAGCTGTGCAAGAAAGGGAAAAAGAAAACCTATCTGTGCCCCAGGTTTCCAATCTGTTTCTTTTAAAACCAATGAAGTTTATGTTTTACGGGAGCCTCTTAAAGAGAACAGGCTTTATCCCATTGAAATTGAGTCTGTAAATGCAAAACATTAAAAAAATAATGAATTGGTATTTGATATTCTTATATTTCAATATTCCTTTGATATTCCAATATGAAACTTAAACTGTTGGGGTTTTATGCATTCTTCATTTTTCCTTTGATTTGGCACAACGCTTTGCTTTGAATATGTTTGCTTTAATCACTGGACCATGGAGCAGGAGGGATGTGCATCTTGTTTGGGGAGGGGCTGGGGGGTGCAGCCATCTGGGCCCAGAAAATGACTGCTTTCTGCAAGTCACTGCATCTTCCTGCTGGAACCCGGCTGGAGGGGATTGCCAGGCCCACAGGGAGGGGTGGATTCTCCTGGCCTTGCTCCAAGGGGGACACTTGAGCCTCTACCTTACAGTTCAAAGGCGGAAAAGCAGAAAAAACAGCTGCAGCAGGGCCCCTGGCAGGTGCCAGGACCAGAGACAAGTTCCCGGGACATCTGATTGGCAGCTGATCTGGAAGACAATTATGCTGAGCGCCTGCCTTCAAGTTCTGTGCAGGGGAGTAGGGAGGCGGGGTAGGAATACGGGTGAATCTATGAAGTTAGGCGGCCTGGGCCAAAGACGAGGCATGACTTTGATGGTCACGGTGATGATGACAGTGACACTGTCAGTGATGGAACAAGGGTAATGACATATACTACAGTGGCCCGTACGTATTAAACACTTAACTGTATGCCAGGTACGGGGCTAAGCTCAGGTACAGACTGTCTCATTCTGCTTTCCACATAACTGTCTCCATTTGTATTCCCCAGAAGCAAAGCCTGAGACCTGGTCTTGGGGGCAGCTGTTTGTTTGGAGATTGTCCCAGGGGAAGTAAGCAAGGGATTGAGGAGCAGAGTGGGGCAGGAAGGGCAAGCTAACAAGTTAGTCCCCTCTACAGGCACTGGGACTCCAACTGGCTGGGGATTCTCTGGGAAATTATAGAATGCACCTCAGAATTGTCCCATGAGAGGAGGCTGGCGCTGTTGTCTACTGACCCCCACCCCCATGGATAAGCTGTGCCCCAGGGTAAGAACTCACCTGCAATTCTGAGTTGCAATTGCTGGCTAGGGACAAACCCTAGTGGTGACCGGGAGCCAGAGAACGCTCCCAGGCAGAGCAGCAGAGTGACCCAGTCCCTTGAGAAGGGGAACTGCCTTCGGCTGGAAATGGGCCACCACAGTTGCAGGTAAACTTGGACATGGGCTGACAAGACTCGAGGCCAGGCCCCAACAGAATCTGCTACGCTTTATTCAAAAAAAGAAATTGTCATTAACCCCATTTGTCATTGATGAAACTTAGGCTTAGAGAAGTGGCCAGCTCTTGTCCAAGTCTGTCCGGTCTGGCCACGTACATAAACCTCAGTGGGTACTTACTAATGACGTGGTCCGAGTGTGGGGGCAACAGATATGATTAAGACACAGTCTGTGTCCCCAAGGATGTCCACAAGGTGTCATGCAGGATGGAAGGAAGCAAACCCCCAGATACGAGTGACAGATATCACCGAAAATAAGCATAGAAGTAACATTGGGGAAAGTGGAGGTTCTGAACCCTGCCTGTGGGAACAGCTCCCTGGAAGAGGTGACGCCTGTTTCGGGGGGTATTTTGTTGTACATAAATTTATTTATATGTAAAGCAGTCCTGTTTGTTAAAGAATAGGTAAAAAATATCTACAAGCAAAACGCAGCCGGTACTCCGTCAGGCATGCCCTGACTTGAGCACAGCCCTGCTGAGGTGCCCGTGTCCTCCCCGATCTGGGTGAGGACCTTTGGGCCATCTGTGAAGAAGAGCCGAGGGCCACAGAGGCCCCCCGACACTTAAGATCAGGCCACCACATTTCTGAGCACAGGTCATTCTCAGAGGGACCCCAGCAGCCTGGGAGGTTGGCATTAGGGAAGCAGGCCTAGAGTTCCCCCAAAGGCCAACAACAAAGGAAGAGCAAGGATTATGCACGAGTCCTGATTCCCAGTCCTCCACTTTGACAGCCCCGTGACCCACCTGTGTTCTAACCATACCTAGCCACCCAGCTCCCACTCCTCCGCCCCAAAGGGCCCGCAGGCCCAGCACCAACTCAGCCCCCCACTGTACTGCTCACGGCACCTGTGGGTGCAAGGACTAGAGTCCAACCCAAACTAATGTGGGCAAAAAGAGGGTCAACTGGTACCTGTAAATGAGTCCAAGGGTGGCTCGAGCCCGGGCACAGGCTGACCTGGAGAAACCCGCCCTTCCGTCTGGACTCTGCTCCCCATATGTGGCCTCTCAGTCCACCAGTGCAGCTGAGCGGACAGCCTCCTTCCAGAAATTTCCAGCCAAAGAAAGACCTTTGGCCAAATGACCCAAATGACCAAATGATCCAAATGACCCTTTGGCCAAATGACCCAAATGACCCAAGAGGCCAAACTGCATCATGTGCCCACCCCTGCACTGTGGCCATGGCCAGAAAATTCCTGGGGTCCCTGGTGGGGTCAGTCCATGCTGAAATGTATGCACTGAGACTGGAGAGGGGCAGGTCCCCCAAAGAAACTCAGGGTGCTGGTGCCAGGAGAAGGACAAATGTGTCCTGGTAGCTGGTGCTCCGCAGGTAAAATGGTGGTGCTTTCAGGAGGCAATGCCCACCCTCACTCTTCCCTAGGGAGGGAAAGAGTGAGAAGTGAGCTTGTGGAGGGGTGTGTGTGTGTGTGTGTGTGTGTGAGTGTGTGTGTGTGTGTCCTTGGTAGCCTGTGGAACTGCGCCTGGGAGCATGTGTGAGTGAACGGATGTGTGTGGGCTTAGTGTGGGGGTGTGAGCGAGTACCTGGGAGTGGGAGGTGCGGCCTGGTGGTGGGAGTGTGGGAACATGGGGGTGGGGGAGACTGAGACAGGGAGTGGTCTGCGTGTGACTGCAAGTGCCCATGGCGGGTGGCGTCTGGCCAGCCAGGGGGACAGGAGGACACACACGAGGATACGCTGCCACTGCCCCCTTTCCCTGAGGCCTCCAGAAGGCCTGGGGATGGGGAATAGCAAGGGGAACCAATGTGGGGGCCAACAGGCTCCCCAAATGTTCCCATTAGACAGGCAAGATGGGCCACGCTGCCCAAGGCTGCATCTGGGGAAGGACCTGTGCCATGGCCTGCTAAGGGGCTCATGGAAGGAGCGATGGCCCTGCTCAGGGAGCAGGCCCTGTGCCCACATCTCCGTGACAGTGCCCCTGGGAAGGGAATCGGGTCATCACACATCTCATGCCAGAATAGGGACCCCAGAGCAGGCCATGAAGGGCTGGATCTCAGGGTCCCAGCCCTGAGGCCCCTGTTCAGTTAGCACCACCACTTTTCCACACCTACACCCTTCACTTTTCTACTGAGGGTTTTAGCCTCTGCCAGGAAGAGAAGCTCCAACCCAAGTCCACCACTGAGCTGGACACTCATCCTTTACTTCTCTTTAAATAGTGCCTGCCATGCCAACGAGCTCCTCGAGTGTTTACAGGACAAAAGAAAAATCAAACAAACATTCTAGGAAAGGAATTTGGCTGGGGCTGGGGCAGGGGTCCCCAAGCCTTTGGCCTCCCAGAGAGTTTAGGAACACGCAGTGGGCGTGGAGGTGGGGAAACATTTGTGCTCAGAGGGGGGGTACTGCACGTGACGGGGGTGTGCATGGCAGGATGTGTGGCAGGACATGGAGGGGTGCAGGGAGGCTAGGGCAGTGGTCTTGGGACGAGACCCCACCCTGAGCCCCCTGACCTGCTTCTCACAGCCCTGGGTCTCGACCCTAAATATGAGAGTGACACAGAAGGGCTGGAAGTGACTACGGTGTGTGCTAGGCAGTCAGTTTACCCTGCTTGGCTCAAATCGAAAAGGATTCAGAGCATCCTGAAAAGATACGGAAAATGCAATATAAAAATGACGTGGAGAAACATCCAAAGGGAAACAAATAAAGCCAGAGAAGCGAGAAGAAGCCCAGAGTTAGACCAGCAATAAGGACAAGGCTGAGGTCCCAGACCCTTGGGCTGTGTGGACTGCAGGCTGGGTTCGCACCTTCCGATGAGCCAATAGTCCTCAGAAGTCATTTCAGCAAGAACCGCAAAATATGAAACAGATGGGACTGGGGCAGCTCTGGGAAGGGGAGGGGAGGACTCAGGAGCCCGAGCTCCGCCCCTTTTGTTCCCCCTACCCCCACAGCTGCCCTGAGCCAGCTCCTCAGACCCCCAAGCTCCAGGCCTCACTGTCTGGAAACCTGTGTGCTGGTCATTTCAGTCTATATGCTCATGGCAAGCCCAGCTGGGGCCGGAGGCAGCCCAAGCTCTGCCTGGGACTGAGAAGAAAGAGAAGTGTCCACCTTGGGTCCTCATGGGACATACTGCCAGGTGCTAAACAGTGTCCTGATACATCTGACAGTATAGGAATAGCTTCTGGGGCTACTTTCCCCGGCCTGTGAGGCCCCCTGTAGTGCCACGCCCCTGTCCATCCCACGAGCTGGGCCCTGTGGTCAGAGGACATGGAGAGTGACAGTCCGGAGCTCACACCCATGCCTGGCACTGCCACCTCTCTGAAGGGCTGTCCTTTGGGAAAGGAAGGGCTAGTTCACTGTGTCCCCAAAACACAGAACTGAGACTGGGGCTGGAGGACAGCCTGGCAGATAGCGGGTGTCCACACGTCAGAGCTGCCCACAGACAAGAGGGCTCCCTTGTCACTGGGTGTCCAGCACCGCTGACCCGAAGCGGCACAGGGGCCAGGAGTTCCCACCCATCCTGAAACCCTGTGCACCCAGAGCCTGAAGGGTTTCCCCCTCTGGTATCCCTCCACCTCCCCTTCCACTCCACGCCTAGCGACACCCAGGCAGGAGCTCCCGGACTGGCTGCCCCATCACATCTGGCCTGTGAGGGCGTCTAGACCCTGTGCCACTCCTGAAAACACGGCCATGACAGTTCATTACCAGGGACAGGGTGGAAAAGAGTTCTTTTCCCCTGACTGCTGGCCTTCCAATGGACATCTCGCTTTTAAGCACTTCCTACAGCATACACATTATTGACGGGAATTCTTCTCATTTAGTGGTTTGTGTTGTCAGCGGGGAAACTCTGATGGGTAGCAAATGTCTCTGAGTTCACCAGTAATAACCCCCAGGAGACCACACTGAGGAAGTTATACGCTACCAAATAATAAAATACCCCCATTGACTTTCAGAAGCTTTGGACAGCAAAGAGAGACCGCCAGGGGACTCGGAAAACCTTCAGACAGGCTCTGTCTGGCTCGTCCAGCCTAATTCACAGTGACGTAGGATATCACGGGAAAGGGGTGTTGGGGCCAGGAGGCCAAGCACAGCTAGATTTCCTCGATATAAAGCACCATCAACTGAAAGATTTAACAACAGTTCTGGGGGACAAAAATACACACAGATGTATAATGTATCCTGACTTCAAAAACGCTGAAAAGTAGGAGGAAGAGAAGGAACACCCATTTCAAATGAAGGAAATATGGTCGACGCCTGCCTCTTTGGACCTGCAAAATCTTCATCTTCATCCCCTTTCCCTGGGGTATGCTTTTTAGAGCTTCAGTGGCCAACCTGTAGTATGAATCACACACTCTAAAAATGAAAGCGAGAAAGAAAGCTCCGAGCTCCACACATCAAAGGGCCCCAGGCAATCGAATCTGTCCCCTGAGCCTCCCGTTCTGCCCCCACCCCCGCACCCCAGCTCCCCAGCTCTGTCCACATGTCTCTGGATGAAAACACTTAGGAAATTCAAGGATGGGGAAGAAATGAACGAGCCTTTTTGGAGCACCAGCCCTGTGTCAGGCAATTGCTAGACGTTGGCATGACCAGGCTAAATAAGACCCAACCCCTGCCCTCGGTGACAGGAGATGGGAAGATGATTATAACTTACTGATTATAACTTGCCTCAGCTTCGGTGCTGGGCTCCATGTGTATGCCATCCGATCTGGTCCTTGCAACAGCTCTGTGAAATAGTGATTACACCCATCTTACTAATGAGGAAATAGAGGCTGGCTGAAGCTAAGTCACCTCACCAAGCCCAGCACTGTAGCGGGCAACAAATGGTGCAACCAGAATCTGAGCTCTGTCCAGAGCCTGTGTGTGCTCTCTGCCACCTCACGCAGCCCTTGCCCCATAACCTGCAACCCAGGGTGGAATTGCAGGTCCAGGAGACTATCGTGCCCGACCTGCCTCCACCCCTCCACCCACGGATCACAACCCCCCGAATTATCAACCTCTCCAATCTGGCCACTTGTCTTAATTTCTACTGCCAAAGGCTTAGGCCAGTCCACCATGGTCATGGTCACAGGAGGCCACCGTGACCTCCCAACAAGTCTCCTGCTTCCAGCCTCACCCTCTAGGGTCCAATATCCACACGGCTGCCAGCATGGTCTTTGTAAAACACAAACCAAACAATAGCACTCCCTGCTTAAAATACTGTGAAGGCTTCCTGTTGCCCTGGAGATAAAATGCTCCACTTATGAGGACCCAGATGATCAACCGAACCTAATGTCAGACCCCAGGGCCACACTTCAGCACTTCTGCCTTCTGTCCATTTTTCCAACGTGTGCACTTCTTTCTAGCCTCAGAGCCCTCGCACATGCTGTTCCCCGGCCTGGAATGCCATTCCCTTCCACGAACCAATGCCTCTTCATCTTGCTCAGAGGAGACAGAGGCAACCATGCCGCCCCGTTACCTTCTTTCCCCGAACCCTGCTCTTTTCCTTAAAGCCCTTACCACAAATTAGAAGTATATTTTCTGTTCATTTCCTAAATGTCTCCTCTCTTGAACCTTAAGCTCCCTGACATCTGAAATTGGGTCTCATTTGTTCCTGCTATGTCGCTCACACTGCACAGCGTTGGTGCCAAATACACGTACTAAGTGAATGTGTGAATTACTGAATAGGAGCAGCATTGCCGAGCACCATGGCGTGTCCCCCGCTGACCAGGATAAGGCTGAGTCCTTCCTTGTCACCGTGTCTCAGGCAGCCAACCCCAACCGGGCAGACTTGGCGATGTTGATGGAATTCGGGTTAAACAAACTTTGCACATCCACACCATGGATGATACACCTCAGTAATAAGAAGGAACAAACTTGGTGGGATCTCAACATGCATTCTGCCGAGTGCAAAAAGCCGGTCTTAAGCAGTTACCTACCATGTGGCTCCATTTATTGAACAGTTTCAATGTGACCCAGTTATAGAGACGTCAAAAAGAGAAGAAGCACCGGGGTTCAGAACCGGAGGGCGGGTGTGACATGGGAGGAGCAGCAGGAAAGGAACCCTTGAGGTGAGCAGTCTGGATCTGTCGTGGTGGTGGTTTGACGATTCTACACGTGGGACAAAACCTCATAGAACTATACACAAAAGCGGACAAAAAATAAAACCACGTGAACGCAGGTAAACACGAGTGAAATCCAAGCAAAGCCTGTAGGCCAGGTCACTGTGTTGGGCTGAACAACGTGCTGGTTTTGATAATACACGAAGGTCACATGAAATGTCACCCCTGGGGGAAGCTGGGGGAGGGGCCTCCAGGCCACTCGGTACTGTTTTTGCAGTTTTTCATGAGTCTATCATTACTTCAAAATAAAGAGTTAAGAAAGGAAAAATACAAAAAGTAGAACGTATGTGCCACGGAGATTGTGCCTGCCTGTCCTCCCGCCATCCTCGGGACGCCAGGTGACACCTACCCTGGGTGGCTACTTCTCTGCCGGGAGAACCGCAGAAGACCCAGAGCCATGAACCAGTCCCGCACGGGTGGAAGGGCCTGGAACACACAGGCCTGCGTCTCCGGCCACGTCGGGTAACACACACACGTAAGACACACAGGGTGTCTCATTTTTGCACCAGATTTCGAGGGAGGACCTGCAAGTCCCCAGTGTGATCTGAGGTTTAACAAGAAAAAGCGCTCCTCTGATCAGCTGCTGCTCATGCCCAAGGCCTGGCGGGCGCCCTGCTTCCACCTCTCCAAAGAGGCTTCAGGGGAGATGGCCCCACACAAAGCCCACGCTGCAAATCTTCCTTGTGGAGCCAACGCTGACAATCTAGGGGTGAAGGATCTTTACTTGGTTTGTTCCAAAGACGCCGAACCTGTTATCTATCAACTGCGCCACCGGCCACAGGCAGAGAAACTGGTGGTTTTTGTTAAGGGAAGAAACCGAGCCAGTGTTGCTGGGTTAGACCATAAGATAGAGATACACAAAGAGGCTTGCTTGGGGTTGGCTCAGCCAGGAGATGGCAAGTCTGGTTTGAGTTCAGTCCAGACTCTGGAGGGGGAAACAAGAGAGAGAGAGAGAGAGAGAGAGAGAGAGAGACAGACGGAGGGAGGGAGGGAGGGATGGAAGGAGGGAGGGAGGAAGGAAGGAAGGAAGGAAGGAAGGAAGGAAGGAAGGAAGGAAGGAAGGAAGGAAGGAAGGAAGGAAGGAAGGAAAGACGGAAAAGAAAGTTCCCGATTCATGGCCACACTGGACAGGGTGCGTCTACACTAAAACAAGTTTGTGGGCACCGTGCTGTCTTAATCCTTGGCTACATCTGAACACTGACTGTCTACACAGGCAAAGGGCTGGCAGAGGCCAGGGGTCTCCGAGGAGAACGGGGACACACCTCCCCAACGGAATTGGCCTGGTGTAGGGGAATGAGCACTGAATGAGGAGTCAATGAGGACCAGGTCTTGGCTCTGCCCCTGATTCACTGTGTGACCCTAAGTAATCCCTTCCCCTCCCTGGGCCTCAGTTTCTCCAGGTTCAAAGTGTCCTGACACCTGTCACCTGGCTTGGAGTGAACACCACATTTCTGGACCTCATTCATTGTCAGTCTGCTCCCTCAATGTCACCTCCACGAGTTGGGCTCTTTGCCGTGTTCACGGCTGTCTCCCAGCAACGCGACGGGGCTGCTGCCCCCAATAGATGCCAACACACCCATTGCATGAATGCAGGATGCTGAGTGAGTCTTCACTGAGGGACGTGGCAGATAGAAGGCCACAAAGTGACCATCGAGGAGCCTGCCTGAGGCTTGAAGGCCCCTGTGAGCTGGTGTGGCGAGGATTGGGATAAAATAGACATGGAGAACGTTGACGCTGGGCAGTAGGAGAAAATTAGTGAGCTGGAGTCACAGCAAACTGAGAGGTTCCATGGCTCACATGCAGATGTGACAATCAACGTATTTCTCGAGCGCTATGACAATGTAAATTACTACGTTAAGCAAGCTATACCTACATACAAATTTGAAGCATTTATTTGTGTGTGTGTATAAGGCAGATGATATTAATTATGGCAGAAATTGCTCAACAAGCCATTCGAACACTTTGGCCATGGATGGCTGGCGTTGAGCGGTTGTTGGGTGATGCTCTGACGTGGCTGTCATTCCCTGAGCCGTGACTGACATGGGGTACCTCCTGTTTCGGTCTGCTCAGGCTGCTCTAATGAAATCCCACAGGCTGGGCGGCTTAATCACCAGACATTGATTTCTCACAGTTCTGGAGGCTGGAAGTCCAAGATCGAGGTGCCCGCAGATTCAGCTCCTGGGGAGGCCTGTCTTCCTGGCTTGTGGGTGGCTGCCTTCTCACTGAGTGCTCACATGGCCCTTCTCTGTGTGCGAGCAGAGAGACAGCTCTGGGGTCTCCTCCTCTTCCTAAAAGGATACATCCCATCATGGAGGCGCCACCCTCATGACCTCGTCTAAATCTAATTACCGCTCCAAGGCCCCACCTCCTAATCCCATCACAACGGATGGATTAGGGGAGACATACACATTCCAAACAGACACCCCCAAATTCTCCCAGTGGCCTGACCATTGAGCCCTTAGTACCCTGACGCCTAGCCCTGTGCCGCAGCCAACAGTTGTATAGCAGTACCATTCGCATGATGGCCACATACCCGCCTGGATGTCGGACCCCATCTGACCCCTGCACGTCCCTGACTTCATCCCCACCACAGTCCCCTGGCTCTAGACTCAAGCACCCGGCCTGCGCCTCCCCTCAGCCTTTGCCCTGCTGTTCTCTCCTCCCAAATGCGTGCACGTACTTTTACACGGAGAACTATTTTGGGTTTTCACTCAAAGGTTAATTTCTCCGTTCAACCTTCCTTGGCCACCCTCCCTAAAACATTCATGTCCCTGCTTGTGATAGCCCACCCCTCTTCTCTGCCCCATTTACTCCCTGCACCTGTCCCCAGCTGGCATTCCACCCATTGTGAATTAATAAATAAGGAACAAAGTGGGCAGGGCCTCTGTCCTCTGGGCAGCCAAAGTGGACTCGATAAAGTGGCACACGGCCACCATGAGAAGGTCACTCACCGAGAACTTTCAGGTCCACTCTAATGAAAATATCATAGGATTTAAAACGAAAGGGGAGGGACAGAGGAAAGGAACCTTCTTGAATGTCCAGCACCCTCTGTTTATTATCTCTTTCATTCCTCACAAGAACCTATGAGACAGGTATTTTCACTCCCACATTCCAGACGTAAAAACCGAGGCTCTGATGGTTTAAGCTCAAGGTCACAGAATCATTAAGCCCAGAACCAGAACCAACCTGAGGTCTGCCCAGCTCTGAAGCCCAGGTCCTCTCTCTGCACGGCTTCCACATCTAGACGGCAACAAAAGCACGAGACAGAAACCAAACCCTCTGGGGGCCAGAGCCTTCTGCTCATCCATTCCGACCGAGCATTCCAACAGCCTGGATCTCGGAACGATCAGAGGGAGGGAGAGACAAGGCCCTGACACTTGGGGGCCAGGAGCTTGTGTCCTCCCCACTGAAAGGAACCGAGGGCCCGTGCCCTCTCCATTTTCTTGCCCGTCAAGGCTGTCTGCTCCCATCAGGACGCGGCCTCTGACGTACAAAACCCAGGCCCTGCCTCAGGCTGCTCTCAGGTTTCTACAGCACAGTAAATCGGTGTGTTTTTATTTCTCCATCTGTAAACATCTCTCCATCTAATACGGTAACTGCTGTTTATACAGAGCTATAAAAACAGAGGTCAGCGCACAATAAGATTATAGTCTTACTTCAATACATCCAATCCATAATAAAATAAAATCTTACAAACGATCCAGAGGACCCGTTCGGGGGTTCTGTAAGAATTAATGTCTGTCGTATGTAAGGATTCTATTTGGGCATAATATTTTCCACAGCTGTCAGGACCGATTTAAAAGGCAATATCCTTTCGCTGGCCTTTGATTTAGACTCTGTTTATACCATGTGGAGGATTGTTAATTCTGCGACATCTGACTCGGGTGTCTGATTACACCAAGGCCACCGCCAAGGGGACGACACATGATGCAGTGTGAGGTTGGGGAGTAGGGCTGTGGCCCTGTGCTCACCAGGCCCCTGTCACTGATGAGGTGCGCCTGCGGGGATGGGACCCAGCAGAAGGAAATGAGACGTTTTATTTCCCAGGCAGCGTGAGCTGGTGGCAAGAAGAACTTTGGCATGAGATGGAGAGGACGTGGCCCGGCCATATGCTGGCGACGGGCCTTGGGTGAGTCGCTTTTGCCTCTCGGTGACTCGGTGTCCCAGTGAGTAGGTGGAGAACAAGCAAGGGCTGTACCTTTCAAGGTGTTATGAGCTGAACTGTGCACCCCCCAAATTCCTATGTTGAAGGCCTAACCCCCATTGTGTCGGACTGGGACTGTATCTGAAGATAAAGCCTTTGAAGAGGCAATGAAGTTAAGATGAGGTCATATGGAGGGTTCTAATCCAGTCTGACTGGTATCTTATAAGAAGAGGACAGAGGCACACAGAGCAGGACCAGCTGAAGACACGAAGAACACGCCAAGGCCACCGATGTGCCAAGGAAAGAGGACTCAGAAAAATACCAACCGATGTATTTCCAAGAGAAGCCTCCATGGGGGTTGGGGGGTAGCATGTGAGGGGATAGAGCTTGTGAGCTCTTAGAAGGGAGGTAAGGTCAGATACCTCATGTGTGTGCATTCCCAGAGTTCAGCAAGAGACACTGGTGTGCTTTTTAAAAACATACAGAGGGTGCCAAAAAAAAAAATAAATAAATTATATATATATATATATATACACACACACACACACACACACACACACACACACACACACACATACATTTTAAGAAAGGGAAAAACTGTATTAATTATAATACTCGATATATACTGATAACAAAAGATGAATGCCAGTCACGTTTGACTTCTGCAATGACAAGAGGTACTCAAAGTGGTTACCATCAGCGTCCAGACACTTCTGATTATGGTGAACTAGTGCTTGAGCATAGATAATATCTCTTAAAATATGTATGCATTTTTATGGCACCCCAGTATATTAAGTATCAGCCTTGCCATCTCACCGACTTAACCGTCAGAACAAGCCAGCTAGGTAGCATTACCTCCCCATTCTGTAGAGAGGAGTTTAAACCTGTCTGCCCAAGGTCACACAGCGAGAACTGGTAGAGGCGGCCCTGGACTAGCTCTCCTGTGGGTTATGTCTCCACACCCCCACACTGATGGCAGTGAGAAGCAGGCCCCTAGCAGGTGCCTGCAGAGAGGCTGCAAGTAGGATGACGTGGGCCTTCGTGGGGTTCTTATTTCTGCCCTATTCCTCTGGAGGTCACTGACTATTCCAGACTGGAAGGACCCCCAAAACCATCTGGTACACAGGGACACCAGCAAAGGGGGGGAGGAAACGGAAGCATTAGCAGGAAAATGGCTTGGTCATAGTCACAGAGCAAGCACAGGCCAGAGGTGGGCTTAGTCTCAGGTGCTCTGCCTCCCAGACACCACCCCTGTTTTCCTGCTCTGCTCGTACCTGGCTGGAACCCATGTTACCCCTCGTAGCTTCCTAGTTTGACCCCCATCTTGGGCCACACTGAATGCCAAGAGGCTCCAATCCAGTCAATTTCAGGGTGTCCAATCTTAGCCTCTCCCTCCGGCTGATGTCCACTCTTGAAAAGGTGTATTAGTCAGGGTTCTCCAGAGAAACAGAAGCAATGGAAGGATGGAAGAATGGATGGATGGAGATAGATAGATAGATGATAGATAGATAGATAGATAGATAGATAGATAGATAGATAGATAGATAGATAGATAGATAGATTTTAAGGAATTACTTGGCACAATTATGGAGACTAGCAAGTTAAAATCCACAGGGCAGGCTGGCAGGCTGGAGAACCGGGGAGAATGCCAAGGTTCAAGTTCAGCAGCTGTCTGCTGCAGAATTCCCTCTTGCTTAGGGGAGGTCAGTCTTTTGTTCCATTCAGGCCATAAACTGATTGGATGAGGTCCACCCACATTAGAGAGGGCAATCTGCTTTACTCAAAGTCCCCCAATTTAAATGTCAATCTCATCCAAAAACAACCCCACAGAAACATCTAGAATAATGTTTGGTCATGTATCTGGACACCGCGGCCCAGCCTCGTAGACACATAAATTAACCATCACAGAGGTGAGAATGTTTATGCAATAAGCAGCCTCTCAGATCCCCTCACAGGGTCCTCCTGCTGCTCTGCCTCTCAGCAGCTGTGGGACCTGGGACAAGTCGCCTTGTGTGTCCGATGTCATGCCCTCCATTGGTGATGGGAGGAAGGGTCCTGCACCTTGAGTCTGGGGTGCACACTGAATGGGACCGTGTCCGTAAGAGCTGGGCAGAGAACTGGCACTCAGGGATGCCCAGGAAATGTTATCTCTCGGTGGCAGTGACAATGGCAGCAGCATGGCTCCTCTGGCTGTGGAGCCGAGGACCTGTTCTCCACTCTGCACTCCTGTGCCTCGCCTGCCAGTCCTCGCTGCCTCTGTCACACACCTGGCCTTTGCCAAGTCTTTAGCTTGACCCCCTGCCCTCCTCCGTGGGGCAGGGCCACTGCTGTCTACCCTCTCCACTCGTTTCTGGGTGTTCCGGCCACGAGCTGGTGTAGCGGGCCCTTTGGTACCCCCCCTTGCCATCTGTCCACACGGCCACCAGCACAGCCCGTCCTGGAGCTGATTTCCATTCCCCACCACACACATCCACATGCGTGAACACACACACAGTGCACCCAGCACATGCACACGTAGGCACCCACCACATACACAGACACACACACTCTCCAGGATTGGGCAACTCTCCTGATTTGAAATGAGACTGTTTGGTGTGTAAAAATCTCCTTTGGTCTGCAGGCTGACATGAAAGCCAGTCACTCCAGCTCTCTTACAGGGCCGCCATCCTGGACTAAATTGTTCTAAACATTATACACTTTTGTTCCAAAATCGTTTACAGAGGCCACCACACTATGTCGCATTCTGGGTGTGCGGAGACAAGGCCGAGAACATGTGATGTCCTCTTCTTGGCACAGTGATATTACCTGCAGGGCTTATGTGGGTGAGGGGCCAACAGATGCCTGGCACAGAGCAGGGGCTGACGGCCAAGGCACTTCCCTTCCTCCCATAGTTATGGAGCCCCCACAAGTGTGCCACGGGCTTCACTGACCCCCTCTGAATACTTCCACCAGAGTGTGGTGTCCCAGTCACGAGCTGCCCTTGCACATGCCCCGTGGGCTGTCCTGCCCCACCCCACGGGTATTGGGAGCCTTAACTCCAGGTGTGCTCATGACCCCTGGGAGTGTTTCTCTGCGGAGCCAGAGGGGGGCTCCATTGCTCTGAGGGCAGCAGCACCCTACCTCTGTGCCATTCGTCACCAATCCATGGGAGCCACTGGCTCCCCTGTGCCAGGCCCAGGGACACGAAGAGGCATCCCCATGGCCCTGTCCCCAGTGAGGAAAATGACAAGCAAACCCACTCAGCGGACCTCGTCCGCCCAGGGTTAGAGACCACACCCGTACACATGGCAAGAGTCACACAGGGCCCAAATACACACGCTCCACCTCCTTCCCACGCCTCAGGGTGCCCCTCCCGCTAGGCCTGGGGTCACGGCCACCCCCTGGCCAGCCCACCTAGCCCTGTCCCTCCTGCATCCCCACGGCACGCTTCCACACCTGAGCACCAGCCTACCAAGCTGGCGGGCGTTGGAGCTGAAGTTGAGGGAGAAGGGTACCTGTGAGTTCCTGGGAGCTGGGGCTGACGCAGGGACAGTGGCCTGGCCACTGCTGTCCCCACCTTGGTCCCAGCCATTGTCTGTGGGCCTGGGGACAGGGAGGAATCACCTGCATCATTTAAATTGGTTTTTACTCCCGTTCTTTCACTGGGTGCATATAGTAGAACATGAATGTAAAATGAAAGTTATACAGTGTGACTCCCCTGCAAGTCCTGAAATCACAGGGCAGAGGGATGTGTTCTGTGACCCAGTACGTCTACGACGTGTTCTGTGATGTCTCCGTGCATAAATACGCACATCAAGAGCCTCAGCTGTGCAGCAGAGCTGTGTGGGCTGCGTTTATATAAAATGTCCACCTCAGGGAGCAAGGCAACAAGGACAGCAACGGAGGCCTGGAGGCCTGGCATCACAGCCCAGCGCCACTGCACAGTGTGTGAGGCGCATGTCACTTACCTCGCCTGTGCCTGCACAAGGAGCCAGTCACAGGAGGCCATCCTCAAGGCCTCTCCGGCTCTAACAGTCCTGCACAGATGGAATGTTCTGGGCTTTGTCTAGGCAGCGAGGCATAGTTGCAAAACTTTTCACAGGTAACTTCCTCTAGAACACTGCTGGAAACCATAGTGATGAGAGAAAGAAAGAGAAAGAGAGACAGAGGGAAGGAAGGAAGGAAGGAAGGAAGGAAGGAAGGAAGGAAGGAAGGAAGGAAGGAAGGACAGAGAGAGAGAGACAGAGAGAGAGAGAGAGAGAGAGAGAGAGAGAGAGAGAGAGAGAGAGAGAGAGAGAGAGAGAGAAGGAGAGAAGGAGAGAAAAAAAAGAAGAAAAGAAAGAAAAAGGATGGAAGGAGGGAGGGAGGGAAGGAGGGGGAGGGAGGGAGGGAAGGAGGGAGAACTCTGGGGCTTACCCCAGACTTGACTTAAGGCCTCAGAGATGCACCAGAATGGGTAAGAACCTGGTCTCTGAAGTCACACAGACTTGGCTTCTAATCCTGGCTCTGTTCCTCTCAGGCTGTGTGACCTCGGGAAAGTCATTCAACCTCTCTGGGCTTCATTTCTTTCATCTGCAAAATAGAACTGAGGACAATCGTACTGACCACAGAGGGTGGGATGGAGGTGAGAACACACAAGAACTTACTGGCAAGCTGCAGAACAAATAGTAAGTGCTTCATACGTGTTTGTTGTCATTATTATTATTGAAATGCATTCCCGGAGTGCATATACACTGCCCCAGCAGCCAGCCAGCCACAGGGCCAAGCCGCACACAGCAGCATTTTGCCTGTGAAAACATTTTGGTGCAATTTTCTGACCCACGAAAATATTTTTACAGTGAAAACGCACGTCTGGCGTGGAGCTGCTCTGTCTCACCGGCTTGTTTAGCTTCTCGGGAAAATAAACAAAAGTGAATTTGTGGACACTAGGAGGTGCACTCAAATCAAACAAATGTGGCCCTTGCCAGCCACCAGCGTGCCCCCCGCCCCACGCAGCACAGCAACAGAATCTCAGACCAGGTCGCTCATGCCCGTCGCCTGAGAGGGCCCTGAGCACAGAATACAGCAGCCGGAGGGCACCCAGGACCGGGGCACTACGCACCCCTCGCTTATCACAGGAGGTGACAAAGCCCAGAGTGGGAAGGGGACCTGCCCAAGATGACACAGCAAGATTGAGCTGGCTTGCTTGTTCGTTTGTTGAGGTGTTTGACATTACTTATTGAACACACTAATTCTTTAAGGAAACCATTTCCATCACTGCTTTTACAGGAGGAAAATGCAGTCTGGGAAAATTGCCTGACATGGCCAAGATCATCAGGCGCCAGGGTTCCAGCTTCCTTCCTCTCTTCCTTCCTTCCTTTCTTCTTCCCTCCCTCCCTCCCTCCCTTTCTCCCTCCCTCCCTCTCTCCGTCCCTCCTTCCTTCCTTCTTTCCTTCTTCTCTCTGCTTTTGGGAAAGCCTTCACTCTGCCCTAGATAACTGTTTTCCAATCAACTTATTTGACTGGAAGGAGATAGAGAGCCAGTTTGGGGGCCTTTTGGCTAATTGTTAGCAAGTCTCTCCCACTTATCCAATGAGAGTTGAGTGTGTCTATAGCCAGTTCACCCCAGAAGTCCCACGGGAAGCTGCCCTGGTTGATATCTAACCCCCCTGAGATACTCAGCGAAGAGGCACCCATAGAAACCACTGTCCTCAATTTTTTCCAGCCAGAGGCCTTTCTCTCTGTGCCTCTAGTGTTTAAACATTTGGATGGGCCCAAAAAATAATCTCGGGGGAAAAACAGGGCCCTGGAACAGAATATGCAGGGAGTCCCTTTCGTACAGAATGCCAACCGAGCTACATTTCTTTCTATTCACTGAGTGATGCAGGCACGCCTGTCCTCTCCTTCCTGGCACACATGAGCCTCCAGTGGCACGCACAGGACGGCACCGTCCTCATTGTGACAACTGTATGCTGCATGGACGTGGGCGCAGATGTTGGGGAGGCCTGGCTCGTCTGGGGTGCAGGGAGGCCTCCCGGAGGAGGCAACATCTCAAGGATGCGGTAGCAGTTGACCAGGGAAGGGAGGGGGTGGGGGAAAGTGTGCCAGGCCGGGGAACCTACCCGGGCAAAAGCCTTGAGAAGGGAAAGGGTTTCCGCAGTGCGTCCACGAGTGACCAGACTGCCGAGCAGGGAGTGGGTGCCCAGAGCATAAGCTAGGACAGGGCCAGCTCAGACCAGGCCTCCACGCCTCGGCAAGGATTTGGGTCCTTCCGTGAAGAGGGCCAGGGGACAGGGGGTTCCGAGGGTTCAGCAGGAGCCTGACTTGGTGAGAATTTGAGTTTTTACCATCAGGTAGAGAATGGCTTAGAGAAGGCAGGTCTGGAGGACAGGGGACCTTTCATGGCTGTAAGAGTCATCCAGGCAAGAGGGAGGAGAGACTGGCCATGGCCTGGGAGAGGACAGACCTTCTTCCTTCCTAGGAAATTCAGTCCCCAGGGCTTGGTGACCAGGCAGGGCTGACGGTCCAGAGAGGTAAGGATTCTGGGTGACGTCTGGGTTTCTGCCTGGACAATGTGGGTGAAGCAGTGGAGGAAGGTAAGTCTGGGGGCCCCTAAAGTCCAGACTGTCCTCTTCTGTAAGATGAGGGAGCACAGACAGTTGCCGACCCTGGCGTGGAGTGGTGCCCCAGCTCCTGTGGGACGGCCGGCTGAGCCCAGAGGCACTGGAGAAGCACGTCCAGCTGTCACGCTAGCCTCCCTGTCCACACAACGTGAGTACAAGTCCCTGGGCACTTGGTAAACATAAGCTCTCCTCATGTGGGACCGGGGTAGGCCCAAGAAGCTGCCTTCCACAGGCCGAAGCCATGGCCCTGACCACTCTGCGTAGCCAGCGGCCACACAAACTCTGCCCTGGCTCCGAGTCAGAGACGTGTGGGCCCCCTGCCTGGGGAGGACCAGCGGCGCAGTTACCGCCCACCAAAGAGTTTTCCTGTCGCCTGTCCCCATCCCCGAAGGCAAGAAGAGCTCGACTTCTCTCTGCTGCTGCTATCCCCTGCTCTCTTGGGAGTCCTATGAGGTTGTCATTTGCATGCTTGGGACCATGTCCTCTGGGCCACCAGGTGGTGTCTGCCATTTCCCTGCTCACCTGCTCTAGGACCCTGTGGTTTGGAAATACCAAGGCCCTGGAGACCTGCCAGGCCACCATCAGGGCCCAAGCAGGCCCTGCCGCAGTGCAGCTGAACGGGAGGGGCCGAGGAGCATCCAGGCGGACAGGCCCAGGGGGCACTGGGGTATGTGTGGGTCTGAGCCCCGAGAGGCCTGCGGGCGCACACAGGAAGGGATCGTAGCGGAAGCCCTGGAGGTAAATGCGTACGTAGTTCTCCAGAGCAGCCATAACAAAGAACACGAACTGGGTATCTTGAAACAGCAGAGATGGATTCTGTCAATTCTGGAGGCTGGAAATCTGAACTCAAGGTGCCCCGTCAGCAGGGCACTGCTCCCTGAAGCTTCTCGGGAAGAATTCTTCCTTGTTTCTTCCAGCATCCACTCTCTCTCTCCATCTTCACCTGGCTTTCTCCTCTCTGTGTCTGCACATGGTCTTCTTATTAGAACACCAGCCATAATTGATTAGGGCAGATGACCTCATCTGAACTTGACTACACCTGCGAAGATCGTATTTCCCAATAAGGTCACGGTCACAGATATCTGGGGTCAGGACTTCAGAATGTCTTTGGATGGGACACAATTCAACCCCCAACAGGAGGCGACCCAAGAGCGTGTGTAAAGTGAGGCAGGAGCCAGGAGCGTGCCCGGACCGCCCGCCCAGCAAGGTGGCCCTGTCCCTCGGGGCCCCTAACATGTGAGGACCGGCTAGATGTCTGCCCTCTCCGCAGCCACTCAGGCCGCCCAGCCGTGAAGTCCTTGCCTGGAAACTCTGCTCCATTGGCTATAAACTGTTTGTAAGGTTTTAAATAAACACCACAGCCCTTCTGAAGTCTGGTGGCTCACCGCTCACCCAGGGCTTTGGCAGTTGTCAGCAAACTCCACCGCCCCAGGCCCTGAACACTAACCAATGGGCAGAGCCACCCACAGAGGCCAGTGGGGAGGGTACCGGGCAGGCACTCAAGCCAGGGCACCTCCAACGGCCCTGCGAGGCCAAACCAGACATGGGGACACCGCTGCGCGGGCTGGGGAGGGGCGGGTTCCTCTCTGGCTCACATGCAGCCTGGGGAGTTGGAGCTTGGCACGCGCCTGCCCTGCCAGCCTCAGTTTCCCCATGTTGTATAGGAAGGTCCGGTTCAGCCCCATATGGGGGTGCTCCAGTGAAAAGATTTTATCCCCTCAGGCAGCTGGGTCTATGACGGGTCCCTTCCTTCACCATAATGGAAGTTGGGGACCTGGGTTCCCCTATGGGGAAGACAGAAGGCACACGTCTTGCAGCTCCCAGCTGGTGTCCCTTTACAACCAGGGTCACTCGCTGGAGGCCTGCGGGGGATAATTGGGCTCCCGAAAAGAGGGATTTAAGTGTTTTCTAATAATAGCCAGGTTTTTAAAATGAGAAATTTCATCCAGAAATCTGGATTGCGAGTTTTCCATGAAAAATCACAGCTGGCAGCGTGGAGCCACGAGCATCCACCCTTGTGCTGCTGTGTCCTCCTAGCAAGTCGAGAAGACAGTGCGGTGTTTTGTGACCTATATCTGCATCCATGGGAAGTGAGAGATCGATTTAAAAGGCAGTGCTTCAAAAAGACAGGTGACACATGAGGAATGACCTATTTTCTGGCCTCATAGGACTCTTAGCAGCCACCTGGCCTGCCCAGCATTCGAGTGGAGACCTCCTAGATGACAATCCACCATACTTTTCCAGGGTCCTGCTTCTGGATTGTTCTACCAGACAGCACCAACCAAAGTGGCTGTTTGCCTCAAGGTTAGATGGCGGACTCATGACTCTCGAGCTGGAATCCCAGTGGCGCTCTCACCAGCTGTGAGGCCTCAGGCAAGCGTAACCTGTCTCAGCCTCATGTCCTCATCTGTAAATAGCACCTACTGCTGGGGAAACGAAATTGGGTGAAGATGACTCTTGAAAACGATTAGCATGCTAACTGGCATCCAGTTTTGTTGTTATGGTTGTTTTCCTTGCTGTAGTTGTTGGCAGACAACACCGTGTCTTAGTTTGTTCTCCCAGAGGCAGACTCTGAGATCAGGAGGCAGTGTAGATTGTGGTTGTGAGAAGAAGGACCCCAGGACACACCTTAGGGGCTGGGGAGACAAGACAGGGACAGGAAGGCAGCTGAGAAAGGGTGCATGGCCACGCTTGTTACCACTGTGGGCAACTGCCCCCCCAATCCTGCTGGGGGCTCTGGGGACAATGCAGCCCACACACCCCAGAGCTGACACACCTCAGAGCTTACACCCCTCAGAGCTTATACCTCAGAGACCACACACCTCAGAGCTGACATTCCCCAGAGTCCACACACCTCAGGGCTCACACATCTCAGGGCTCACACACCCCAGAGCTGACACACCTCAGAGCTTACACACCTCAGAGGTTACACACCTTGTGCTCACCACCCCAGAGCTGACACACCTCAGAGCTCATACACCCCAGGGCTTACACACCTCAGAGGTTACACACCTTGAGCACACCACCCCAGAGCTGACACACCTCAGACCTCATACACCCCAGGGCTTACACACCTTAGAGCCCACACACCTCAGAGCTTACACACCTTGAGCTCACATACTCAGAGCTTACACACCTCAGAGCTACTCACCTACCTCCATGAGCACGGGAGCAGTAGCACTGATCAACCAACTCCAGCTGCTCATTGGTTGAGGGCTGCCACCAGAGGAGGTTAACCTCCTGGCCTGCTGGCTTGCATGAGGGAAGGAAGAGTGGCCCCCAGCCAGAGAAATTCCGGTGCCTGAATCTGGGAGATGAGTGGTGAGACCTGAAGCACTAAGGGTGAGAAGATATGGGAGGCAATCCACCAATAATGTCTTCTAGAGCTCATGTTTCTCTTTTACACAGATGCAAAATTTGCATTGGATTCCATAATATGTCCATGTTTGTTTATCAAAATATATTGGATCGATCAATCAATCAATATTGGACCTTAAGAACTGAGTAAAACTGATATTATAAGAAAGTGCCTCATGTTTACACTGCAATTCTCCCTGGCAAGTGTACTCCCTGGCACACTGCTACACACACACAAACACAGAGATATCCATGACCCACCTTGGATATACCTTACTTCATTTGAATCTCACAACCATCTTGTGCATTAGGCACATATCCCTATTTCTCAGATGAGGAAACTGAGGTCTAGGGTCTCATGTGACTTGTTAGACTTGCTTAGACATGCGTAGTCTGGTCAATAGATAGAAACGACAGGCCCTTCAGCAGCAAGACCATACAGAGCAAAGCTATGGAGACACCCCCTACAGACCCTACAGAGGGAAACAGCCTCTTGGAACCAAAGGTCTCCTGGGAGGGAGAGGTGGTAGAATCAGGCTTGCACTTCAGAAGCATCACCATGGCAACTGCAGAGAAGGATCAGAAAAGACTGACTTGGGACAGGGGAGCCGTGGGGAGGATGCCGAGACATGTGCCCTGGCTGGGCTAAGAAAGAGGACCAAAACCAAGAGCTCCGACAGAAGAAGAATTGGTGGGACCTGGGGGTCACTGGCTGGGGGATGAGGAGAGGAGGGAAGTGAGAAGCACGACTCCGAGATTTCTGATTTGGACAACTGAATGGACGGTGGTGCTGTTTACTAAGCAGGGGAGGAGGAGAGGCTTTGGAGGGGCTGGGAAGATGATTAGTTCTCAATGAGTTGATGCTTAGGACAATTCAGGGGGAGAGTCCAGGAGATGGATGGATGTACGGGTCTGGGGTGAGGAGATCGGTCTGGACTGGAGACTTAGACCTGGGGAGCCACTGACACCCACCGTAACGATGGCCATGGGAGTAGAAGGTACCATCCAGAGAGACTGAGGAAAGGGCCAGGAGAGGGAAGGAGAGTGGAGCCCAGGGCAGAGCGTGAAGAGCCCCCACATCCAGTTGGCAGAGGATGAGCCAGCACAGATGACTTAGCTGTGGCCACAGAGGCAGAGGGAGAAGCTGAAGAAAGGAGACCATGGTGGCCAAGCGCAAAATGTGAGGCGTCCACAGCCTCCCTGGGGCTGGCACGCGGTGGCGCCTCTAAGGAGACTCTCTTGATTGACGAAATACATAGATGCCTTGCATTTCCTTAGTGCTTTGCAGCTTGCAAAGTTCTATCACAGCTATGGGCCCATTTGAGCCTTGTAAGAGGCAAACGAGACTGATTCCATGGTACAGGTCAAAAGCCTGAGGCTTCAACAACTCCCACTGTCGGTGGAGAACTGCACTTGTAGGTCCTTCACAGAGCAATTTCTCTTACCTTAATCCTGCTGTACACTTGGGCCTTTCTCTGGTTCCCCATGGCCCTGTCTGGCCCTGAGGGCAACTAATTAGTGCCCCGGGGTTAAGCATTTTCCCAGAGCCCCCCGCTATATCCCCCCACACACACATACACTGCCTCTCATACCCCTAAACACCAGGCTGGTGGCTTGCACCAAAAGGGGATATTTGGTGTGTGAGAGCTGATTGGTTTTTGACAAATCCAGCTTGGCCTCTTTTTAGCACCTACTCATCCCCCAGGGGCGGGAAACCTGATATTTTAATGATTTGCTCCAGACCCTTTGGGGGGGTGGGGCGGAGATTTTGTGGAGCCAAATTCCCGATGGAGGCAGGCCTGGTAGATGTAATTAGCAGGTGAGTACTTGCTGGGCTGAGAAATCAGGTGCTGTCAGCACACGGAGGGCTGTGCTGTTAGTTCACTTCCATGTCAGCCATCTTCATCCCTAGAAGGGCCGGGATGGCCTTCCCAGACCAGGGATGAGACAGACTTTAGGAGAGGTTGCTCTTTTGTCCTGTGACTGCACAAACGTATCCCCTCTGCTCCTGTTTCTTTGACCCCAACTTGCCTGTTCTCCCCCCAACCCTTTTCTTTCTTTCCTAAAAAAAAAAAAAAAATCTTCTTACATCCTTCTGATCCTTTCTTTGGATCACCTAATCTCAGAGGAGGAAGGAGGCTGAAGTTCTACCTCTTCATTTTATAAATGGAGAAACTGAGGCTCAGTGAGGATGAAGGACTTACCCAAGGTCACACGGTGAGTTAACAGGCCCATGACTATCAGCACTGTCGTCACCACTATCCACATTGAACATTACACCAAGAAGGATTCCACTAGCCACCACAAAATCTTGGGTCTCCAGCCTCCTTCCTTCAGGGTCCTCCCTCCCCCGTCTTGCCCTCTCTCTTTCTGCAGGCCTCCCACTCTCACGCCACCTCTTCGTCCCCATCATGCCTTCCCAATACCAAGAGATGGCTTCTGTCATCTAGGATTTTCCCTCCAATTTCTTCCCCTACCCCTTCCCAGTTATTTCTTATGTATACACTCCTTCTCAAAATCCCTTCTGTCTCTACTTCTTCCTTTTGCTTAGGGGATGGCTGACACAGAAGGATCCTGGAGAAGAAAAATGTGAAACATGGAGGATGGAGTAGGGGAAGCAGAAATGAAGAAAGGCGTATGTGGTATAAAGTAAAAAGGGTTCCGGGCAAGCTGCTGCTTCAGCTCCACAGCCAGGTAGCTGGGAACCCAGAACAAGCCACTTCCCCTCTCTGTGCCTCAGTCTCCCATTTAGAAAATGGTCTGCGGAGGGAACGAAGGATGATGCTGGAAGATCTGAAAGCCACATACAGCTGTCATATTGCACGATTCTCAGAGCATGAGAAGGAGAGAGGGAGAAGGAGGCCCCTAGTCCGGGCATTCCCTGAAGAGGGCAGAGGAAACGTGCATCCCAGGCCCCAGCCCTAGAAGCTGTTCGGCCCCCGAAGCCTGGGCCGCATCTGCACGTCCCATGACAGGCCACTCCTCTTCTGGATGCCTCTCACTGGAGCCTCCTTAGGTGGGGCCCGGGGGTTCATGCATGGGAGGTGCCACTGATCTCTGCAGGGACAGCCACACCCACACCAGCAGTGCCACTCTCAGGCTCTACCCTCCTGGGCAAACTCCTGAGGTATAAATCCCCAGCCTCCTCTCCTCCTATCTACCACCTCTGCCATGCCCTCTGTCCCTTGGCCTTTGCATTGCAGCCTGACACTTTGAAATGAGGGGTCCAACTTCAGTGGGTTTGGCCAGAAAACACCCATCCATCACAGTCGCGTCTTTGGACTGAGAATGAAATTCACAAACCCTCCTCCAGAACCTCCCTGTAGGGAGGAAGGCCGACTCCACTCCCCTCGCCAAAGTGATGAGCGAAGGGACATAGCTGATTTCCAGCCCACCGAGGGCCCCCATGAGTACAGGGCAAGGGGCCCAGCCAAGGACTGAATTGCGCCTGGCAGAGTGAATCTGACAACGCTGCCCAAGAAGACCCTTCCAGAGAACAGGGGTGCGGAGGAGAGACCACAGCAACGGCGCCTGCCAAGGCACAAATTCAGTCATGGAACAACTGACCTTGCCGTGCCTGTCCAGCAACCAACCCCAGCCTGGCCTGCAATTCTGGACCGCTCCGATGTTCAGGGTCCTTTGGGGAAAAGGAATCCAAGGTGGCCCCCAGATAAGTGGGGCAGCCAATAGCAGTGCCCTGGGGGCGGGGCCAGCTGGCACGGGATGTCTGTGAGGTCAGCTGGCATCGTCTGTGAGGCACCAAATGCGACTTGTCGGGTGCCTGGCTCTGTGCTAAGCACTGGAACAACCCTACGGTGGGGCTGTCATGGCCACGTTTTGCCAGAAGGTCATACAACTGGTGAGTGGCACGTCCTGGGTTCGAACCCAGCCCTGTCAAGCTCCAAAGCTAGGCTATTCTCCATGATGGCGTATCGCCTCCATCTCGGACCATTCACTCCAACCAACCCACTCACCTTAGGGACACAAGAACCAAAGGTCTTGGCTAAGTAGCTTGTCCAAGGTCACCCAGCAAATGGATAGAGTCTAGTCTATGTGGCTGAAGTGAAGGTGGTGGAGGGTCAGGAAGATGACATGAAGAAGGAAAGCTGGAGCCAGGTGACAGCTGGGACGGGCCAGCTGAGGAGCTCAGCAAGGAAGTGGGGAGCAGACGGTAAAGGAGGAGAGAACAGGAAGAAGCCACGTGAGGAGGGCTGCGCAGTTGCTGAGCAGTCTTTGTCTGAAAATTCTGGCAGCTGCACAGCACAGGGACAGCAGGAAAGGAAGGCTGAAGACAGGCAGCCACGCGGGAGCTATGAGAAAGGTCCAGGCAGCGCCAGGAAGAAGAGCACAGCCTCAGTTATGGTCACGGCAGGATGGCAGGAAAGGCATTTCTAAGGGAGGCGAGAGGGGAAGGAGGGAGGGAACGAGGGGAAGGCGGCCTGATGGTCCTAGAGATGGAGTAAAGCAGGTCCATCAACCCAGCAAAGAAAATGGGAAACAATGGGTCTACTGGCCCAGGCTGGGTTTGTGGAAAGCAGGGAAGGTATTGGGAAAATCAGACTGGGCTTTAAGTCAGGGCTGGAATGTAGATTTAGGAACCACCTGGCACATTCCCCATTCATGCATGCATTCATTCATGCATTCATTCGTTCAATAAATACGTATTGAAAGCCTCCTGTTTCATGCTCTGGCCTAGGCACTGAGGGAGTGATGGTCCTTGCACTGCGGGAGCTCACACTGCCCCCTCCATCGGCACCAGGAATGACAAGCACAGAGAGTCCTCACCTTCTTCTCCTTCCTGTGATCCAAGATCCAGGACGCCCCCATCTCCATGCACCCCCTGCATCTCCTTTGTTCCCTGTCTCCTTGGTCTGAGTGCATTGCTCCCGGTCTCCTGGTGCGTTGCTGTTTGCCTCTGTGCACCCCCTCCCGCTCTGGACTGGGGGCAGCTCCACCACACAGGGCCCAGTGCCCCCACAGATGCTCAGATCACCTTGGTCACGACATCGAGTTATCTAATAAAGAGCCCACAGACCAATAACCATTAAACAGTTCCAAGCTTTCAGCTTTGGGGAAAAAAAAAAAAAAAAAAAACACAAATCAAGCAACTTCCCAAATCCATGGAGGAAGACAGTTCTTTGCGACCAGCTCCTCCATTTTGCTTTCTCATTCATCCAACAACAGACTGTGGCCGCCCCCGGGGTGATGGAGAGGAATCTGACACCAGCCCTAGAGCAGCTCACAGTGGGGCTCCAGGAATGCAAAGAATAAGACTGAGACGTCAGGATAGATCGGTATGGTGGGTGACCAAGGAAATGGTCAGTGCCAGCAACACTTGGAATCCAGGAAGGCTTCCCAGAGGAAGGGCTGCCTTGAGAGCTAGGGGGGCCAGGCTGGTGGAGAGAGTGGCCTGCTCTGTAGAGCAGAGATAGGGAGGTTGCAGCCATGACAGTGGGAGCATATGGGGAGGCTGGAGCGTGTGGATTTGCTGCTTGGAGGGTTTGGGGGCATCTGTCAACCTGTTCATAACTATGGACCAATATGGGCTATTAGGCTGATCGGACCCTGGGGTCTCCAAATCAGGAGTCCTTCTGGGCCGCATTCCCAACCCTTAAAGTATCTGGCACTGGACTGTGGACTTCCAGGGTCCACATTCCCACTGCTGCCCCAGAGTCCTGTCCAGACTCAGGGTCCACCTCCCTTCCAAGTATCTCCCTAATTTCGCTTCTGCCCACTTCCCCCAGAATTCATCTCTCCCTTCTCTAACTTTGGGCCTCTTTTGACACCTTCCTTGGGGTACAAATTATGTTGGGCTGGTCAGTCATTGAATGTTCAGGGGTTTCCTTCCCCCTGTAGGAGGCAACACAGTGCAGTGGATGACAGTGGGCTCCGGAGTCAGAACTCCTGGCCAAGGGAGGAACTGGAGAGCTTCCTGGAGGAAGTGATCAAACTATGTCTTAAAGGGTGAACAGGAGTTTGCAAGATGAAGGAGGGAGGAGAAACAGAAATTTAGGCAGAATAAATAGCACAAGCGAAAGGCTGGAAGCATGAAAACACTTGGCATAGTTAGGTCACGGTAAGAAGCTGGGTGAGGCGGAGTGCAGGGTGCTTGGTTGAATAGGACGTGGAGTTCCTAGGGCTGGACCAGGATGGATGCCTGTCTGGTGTCCGAGGAGGTAGAGACAGTCCTGCTCAGCCCCTAGAGTGGCGTGCACATCAGAGGCCACCAGCAGGTGTTGGCCGCACAACCACCTGGATGACACACCTTTACCTGGCCCAACCCTCCAGAACAGCAAGGCGTCCATCTCCCGAAGAGATTTCTGACTGACCCTTCCAGTGAGGCGCTTTCTGGCGGGTCGCAGCTTAGCCCTCCTTCTCCCCTCCTTTCCCTGGGCTCCAAGTCTGTGATCCTATCAGCCATCATTCTTTTTTTTTCATTCATTCACTCACTGATCATTATCCTACGCTCTTCCGATGCTTCAGACAGGCCGTCCATTTAATTTTGTAAAACTAAACAGCATGCTTAGTCCTTTCAGGACGCACTCTGAGCGTGATATGGCCTGGGGAATGTTTTTCAGAGCAGTGAAAAATTTAATTTTTTTCCCCCAGCATCGAGATGTGTCAAACATAATTTATGCCTGGACATAATTCATCCCTAAAGATAAATATTGAAACCCAAGAGAGGAGAGACTGGCTGCAGAATTTCCAGGGGCGGGTGGCGGGGGGGGGGGGAGGGAAAGGGGTCTCCCTTCCTGATCCCACCACTGGAGGGGTGAAAAAAGTGTAAACTAAACGAAAGGAAAGTAGCTAACTCCAGGTCTGGTCCAAGTCTCATTCGAGAACGACTACAGACTTTTTTTTTTTTTTTTTTTTTTTTTTTTTTTACAGGCCTCTTTTGTGTCTGTTGAACTGTTGCTCTGTCTTGCATAAAATCTCTTGCAATAGAAGTCCTCAATTAAAGTCACCTGCTGGTCTTTGTCAGCTGAGCCTGACGCTGTCAAATCACGCAGAGCTCCTTAAGCCAATACAAGCCATTAGAGATCCGACAGGGCGGACAGGAGCCATCCATAATCAATTGATATCTTCCTCCGCCGGGGGGGTGGGGTCTCGGGGAGCCCCCTCCCCACTCACCTCATCCGCAGGGGCCCCTACCCCTGGATCTAATTAGGCTGAGGCTCAGCAGGGCCGAGGCAGCGCTGAAAGGCCATCAGTGGGCGAGCCCATTAATAACTCGCCGGTGCCCTGCGTATTGTAATTGTCAGGATGCAATTTCCAGTCATCCTCCAATGCAAAACCCTAAATCGGGGCAGCCGATTGGAAATTCATACACCCATTTGAAAGAGAAAAACACAAGATGCGTGGGTTAAAGGGTCAAAGCATGCAAGTGTGTGTGTTGAGTGACAGACATTTTAGTACTAGCCTGGGACCATATTTTAAAAGGTCACTGAAAACTCTTGGCTTGGGCCCTCTGACAAACAATGAACGTTCCATATATTTATTTGCCATCGCTTTGTTTTTACAGCAAGCAGAATAAATGAGCGAAATGACGTTGTGCGGGTCTGCATATTGTCAGTGCAGGTTATAAGTCATTATTAAACGCCATCAAATCAAACCAACCCCGTCAAGGCAATGAGACTGAAAGTTATTTGCATTCCTTCTGTCATAAAAAATCATATCCCCTTACTCAAGACTTTCGTTTCTTTATTAAACGCAGCCACAGGAGTATTTCAGGTCTGGCAATATAAGCTCAGGAAAACCTTTCTCCGTATAACTCAGTGTAACAGCTTCGACCCGATTCCACTAAAAAGTCCCAGCTGAGCATATCTGGGCACTCAATCAAGACATACATATTACTTTTAAATAAGATTAGCCTTTATATTTTGCTGCTTAAGTTAAAACTTTTCATGTCATTCTCTACTTTTATGTAAACTCCCACATAATTCTGTTTTAGCAAAATACTTCAAACAAATTAAAAACCTCAAGTCGAATGTGTCCTTAACAAAAACTTTCTTAATGGCATCGCAATGTGTTTGCAGACACTAAAACACTTTTAAATAAGATGGATTCCCCCCACCCCCATTTCCCTGCGTTTGTGACCAGGGCTGTGCAGAATGCCTTTGGTTACAATGGCAACAGCAGTATCTGTGTTCCAAATAGTATCTAATAACATACCCGTGACCCGCAGCAACTGTGTCAGAAACCGTCTTCTCTTATCTGTGTCCAATTGGGTTTTACATTCATTGTGAAATGGAAAGTGAGCGGCAGGGCCTATTTGGACGAGGGGGTACCGGGAAGGCAGAGGGTAGGTGGGAAGGAGGGGAAATGCGTCCCACGGCACGGCACTCACGGGCCATCACAGAGTTGTCGATCACAGTGTCTTTCTGATCACGATGAATGGTTGGGAGGAGATGAGAGAGCCAGAGGAAACGATTGGACACTGCATCCATTCCTAATCCAAAAAAGATGTTGGGGTCACTATGAAGAGTGTGGGCATGTGGAAAAGCAACTGTTTGGAAAAGCGAACTACAGTACAGGCAATTTCAGTGCCCATTTAGATCACGGGAGAAATGCCAGGGAATGGGAGCTTTGCCCGTGGTGTCTTCCTGTTTGCACCCACGCAGTGTATTCAGTGGTATCTTCAGCCCGAAGCCGAAGTGTGGCATTACTATACTCCCCACATCGTCTTTCTCTCAGGTGCTTCCCACCTGCACACTACACCAGGGGCTTCCTGGCTTACGCCCAGATGTCCCACATATTATCTCACCGAGGCCGACAATAACCCTCCAAGACAGGTAGATGGTGATTCCCATCAAAAGGAAAGCTCCAAGAGGTGAGGAGACCTGTCTAAAGTCACACCAGGATGTGGCAGGCAGAACTGTAAGACGGCCCCCAAGGTTCCCACCCTTTGGTGTACTTGCCCTGTATAACACCTTCCCCGAGGGCGGGACAGAACCTGGGAATAGGATGGGATGTCCTGTTGTGGCGAGGGTACATTATATGGCAACAGTGAAAGGACTGTGCAGATGTAATTAAGGTCCCTAATCAGCTGACCTTGGATTAATCAAAATGGATGTTACCCTCGATGGGCCTGGCCTAATCAGGCGAACCCTTTACAAAAGGGTCCAAGCCTTCCCTGAAAGGGGAGACTGAAGTGGGAGAGAAGCTCTCCCGCTGGCCTTGAAGAAAAGAGCTGCCAGGAGTTCTGCATCTTCAAGGAACGAAATCAACCCACAACCACTTGAGCTTGGGTTCCTGAGATGACTTCTTAGTGCAGCCTGTGAGACCCTGGGTAGACGGCCCAGCCAAGTTGTGCCCAGATTCCTGATCCACAGAAACTGTGAGGGAATGAATGTATGTGGTTGTGAGCCATCCAATTTCTGTGAAATTGTTACGCAGCCATACAAAACAAATACCCACGGCTAGTGATGAACTCAGGGCCTTCTGGCCACCAGCCAAGTGGGCTTGCCCCCATGTGCACACTCTGCCCATACTTCAACCCCACATGTGGACTCCTTCCTAATATTTACAGTCAGAACATCAAATATAAGCTGACTTTTAAGTTGTTTTCATCTGACCATTTTCTTCTCCTAAAATAGATTCTTAAATATACTATTATAAAATTTACCTCTTGATTTGGCTTTTACTAGTAGTATTATCTAAGAGCTTTCTTATGATACAAAAAAAGAGACTACCAAACCTCTTCCTTTTTCATTTCAAAGGCCCTCAAACAGCAGAACACTTGACACCAATATGAAACTTTCTTGTTGAGCCCATAAAAGTTAGTACCTTATGAGAAAAGTCGTACCTTTAAAAACACCTGACTAAATATTTCATAAATGCAACACACAGCAAATTCCTACAGTAGATTCACTGGATTTACAACCATCAAACTATATTAAATTTACAATATCAAGATTTATCACCTATTAAATGGAGTCTCGTTTTAGTAATATCTCGCATTTGATCCCAAAGGATCTCAAATACTTTCGACCCTTCACCAGGGCACTCCACCGTAACTCATAACGAGGTAATCAAAACCCTCATTGTAATGCTGCCGCGGCCACATTTGGGGATTAGCTCACCTATCAAGGAAAGGTAGTCAGATCTGGGGCTGAAGGCAGCGGCTGCTGCACAGAGAGCAGAAATCGTACCAAAACCCAGACCACGGGGGAAACCCCACAGGGAACCGCAGATGTGGAGTTGGAAGGTCCTAACAGGTATCTGTCCCTGTTATGTTCAAACGTGAGATTTTGGCAGTAGAGCCCTTTCTTCCAACACAATGTCATAAGAAAGCTCAATAAATAGAACAGGTAAAATTGGAACAGCTCTGGCTGAAGTAGGAAGAGCTCCCCGCACCGCGTCCCGGGTCTGGCCCATCAGCCTTCTGCAACGCACAGTGGGAGGCCCCGTTTCTGCTCCCGTGGTCCCTACCTTGGCTACACATTAGGATTATCCGGGCAACTCTTTAAAAATGCAGATACCCAGGCTCACCCCGAGATTCTGATTCTGTTGATTCTAACTCAGATCCACGGGTCTGGTTGAGCCCCCATCTTATGTTTGCGGAACCCGAGACTGAGAGGGCAAGAGATTTGCTTAAGGAAGTACAGGTTTAAAACTACAACCCAGAAAAATATAGCCTGCTTTCAGAATGTTAGCAGGGATGTCATTATCCACATTAAAACTGTAAATCTGGATTCAAATGGGAGTTAATTTTGAAGATTTATAGTGATCACTTACCGTAAATAATTCCTCAAAACCATTCAGGGCTTTATGACATGAACGAATAACATGAGCCGCATCTAAGAGTCCTCCCTGGACCCCATCATCTTAAGGATGCAGTCTATTGAAGAGACTGCAAATGTTCCATGTCACCACAGACCAACCACTCTATAGTGAGGCATTCTGTAAGAACTGCTACTCATCCCTCAAAACCCACCTCAAGGACATACCTTCAGTAAACATCCCCTTAAGCCCTTAGTCTTTTTCTACTGTGCCCAGATTAGTCCTTTATCGGAGGGGACACTGGACTGAAATTATTTGGTTATATATACACAATTATCCCACCACAATTTGAGGCTTGAATTCAGGGTCTATTTTATTCCTTTTCAGGAATGTCTTCAGCACCCCTTTATCTCTTTACTCATCTCTATAATGGGAACGGCAGCAGTACTGACTCTTATATGAAATGCAGGGGAAGTACTCAGAACAGTAAGTACTCAGTAAATGTTTTCTATCATTGTTACATTAACTTGGCCATACCATTCTACCTGTCACTGGACTACATTGCCCTGTTTGTCTTCTTAGCAAGTATCATTCCCTAAAACGATCAGATTTGCTTAAGATCTGTCTCCCCAGCCCCCACTCCCACCCCTTGGGAATGTACGCTTTCGTGAACCTGACGGGCTTGTCTGTCTGACTAGTTCCTATTGACGCCACAGAGCCCAGAACAGACTTGCCCATAGTGGATGGTGGTTCACGTTCGTGGATGAATGCACAGAACGTTAAGCGAAAGAGCAAGAACATGACCTTGGCCTCTAGGAATTTACGGTCATGACCAGCCACGACTCAAATCTCGATTACTTCTACATTCACAAATTACATTTCTGTGGCTTTGCGTATTATCAACTGTTAGTACATCCCGTGGGCCAACTCCTTCACTGTATAGACAGGCGACTGAGGGTCTGAGAGGACAATGGCTGCCAGGGAGAGGCAGACCAAGGCTGCCCTGTATGCAGGCTCCGCGCCCCAGCTGACCGGCTCCTGTCAGCATCCTTGGTACAGGAGGGTTAAAGTTGGATGGCCCTGGTGGCGTGTCGGGGACTCAGGAATTCCAGATGCCTAGAAATGCACAGACCGCTCGTTGACAGTACCTCCTCTTTGTCAACAAAATTGGTTTGAGTGAGTTTCAGAAAGCCTAGATTTTCTATTTATAAATATAACCTCAAGTTGGAATTCTGGCTTGTTAAGAGGACTGATTCAGCCCTTTATTCCAAAATAGGTCAATATAAGTAAAAATAACTAACCACCAAACAAAACACAAAGTGGCCTGACGGCTCTTAAAAGAACTTAAAGCTCAAACACACTTTCCCATAAAAGCAACTTCTGTCCCACTGTGTCTGCCCACATTTGAGCCTGGGCTCTCAACAGGAGAAAACCAAGAGCACAATGCCCCCTGTCGTGTGAAGAGCCACTGCTGGCTGTCATCTCGCCTGTCTCCACAAAAACGGAGTGTGAAAACTGTGGCTGTGCCCATTTAACACGCTGGCGCACGGGGACCTAGCAGCAAAAGCCAGCACAAAGTTAAAAGCTGAGACTATAGAGTGCTACCTGCCTCCTTACACCGCCTTATGCATAAGTCAGCTTCATGTCAAATACTTAGTGGCTGCTTAAAAAATACATTTTGGAGAGGTCCAAAATGGCGGAGTGCATACACACTGTGCCTGCATTCGTCCAAAACACATTAAAATTACAACTAAATTATAGAACAATCAACCTGGAGAACCATCTGAAGTCTAGCCAAACATGTAAGTCCTACAATTAAAAATATAAAGAAGCCATGTCAAGACAGGTAGGAGGGGCGGAGACGTGGAAAGAGGCCCAGACCTCCCTGTGGCGGTTGAGAATCAGGAGGGATATCTTAGCCGCCTTGGTTCCCCCTGGAGGAGCGAGGTACCCCAGCCCCCCACACCAGAGTACTGGTGCCAAGAGGAGCCCCCATAACATCTGGTTATAAAAAACAGTGGGGATTCTGACAAATCCAACAGTTCGGGTGGGCTGGAAGGCGGTGGGGAACCCAGACATCCTCTTCAACGGCCCTCTCACGAACTGACTCGCTCGCAGGCACTCACCTTGGGCTCCAGCGGAGGAACAGTGACTCGGGGGGCCTTGGAGACATGCAGGGAGGGCAGACTGTGGTGTGTGGATTCAGAGGGAGGACTGGAAGATAGTTGGCATTTTCCTAGTGAGCGGCCTACCTACCAAGCAGCCAGCAGGCGGGCGCCATCTTTCTTGTGTTGAACCCGCCCCCTACTCTTACAATCTGAATCCAATTGGCCTGCTGAGCTCCTCTCTCTCCACCCTGCTGACTCACTGGGACCCCGCCCCACCCAACTCACACACAGCTGGAGTCACTTTATCCTCGAGCAACCAGCCCTGCCCACATTGCACTCTTTCTTGGAAAACTATTGGAGTCCACAGGCAGGTGGTGTGCTCTTACTTTTGCTGAGTTGCTCCAGGCTCAGCGCTGGCACCAAACCAGAATCTATATTAACCTGGTGACCACAACTCTTCCCTCTCTAGTGACTCACTGAGATCCTGCCTCACCCAACTCGCGTACCACACGAGGCTTTATCAGTGGCTGAATCTCAAGGGAGCCGGCACGTGGCAGCAGGCCTCCAGGTGTCTTGCCTTTTTGTGGAGTTACCCCAGGCCTGGTACTGGTGGCAGCTATCCTCGATTCACAGCATGGCCTCTCCCACGTGCCTCTAGGTGTAGCACAGTCAATTGGATTATATGCTCCAATTAAAAAATATAGGAGATGTGAGAGGGATAGTGGTGGATGGGGGGAGTGGGGTCCACAGTGTGAAGGATATAAATGATAAGTGTCTAAGTATTACTTTGTCTTGTGCACCTGAAATATATATATATATGAGGGCTGAATGGATAAGAAAACAAAACCCTTACATATGCTGCCTACAAGAGACTCACTTCAGATTGAAAGACACACAGACAGAAAGTAAAGGGATGGAAAAAGATCTTTAATGAAAATGGAAATGAAAACAAAAAAAGAAAAAGAAGCTGTGGCAGCAATACTTAGACAAAATAGACTTTAAAACAAAGGCTATAAGAAGAGACAAGGAAGGACTCAATAATCCCTCTTCAGGTTATTTATACGAAGAAAACCAATATGCTACTTCGAGGGGACGTGTACATCCACATGTTCATTGCAGCATTGTTTACAATGGCCAAGATGTGAAGACAGCCTGGGTGTCGGTCAATAGAAGAATGGATAAAGAGGAGGTGGTACACACAAGTATATACAATGGAATATTGCTCGGCCATAGAAGGGAATGGGTTCTGGCCATTTGTGGTGGCATGGATGGACCTGGAGGGCATTGTGCTGGGGAGTACATCAGACAGAGACAGATGCAATGTGATCTCGCTTATATATGGAATCTAAGAACAAAATTAACAAACAAAACAGAAACTCCTAGATACAAAGAACATTTTGATGGTTGCCGATGGGAGGGGGTTTGGGGGGTGTGGGTGAAAAAAAGGGGAAGGGCTTAAGTACAAACTGGTTGTTACACAGTAATCATGGGGATGTAGGGTATAGCATAAGGAATAGTCAATATTGTAATAATTATGTTGGTGTCAGATGGGTACTAGATTTGTTAGTGATAGAAGAGGGTCGGGGAAAAGGGGGAAAAAGATGAAAGGATTGAAAAGTACAAATTGATAGTTACAAAACAGTCATGGGGATGTAAGGTAAAGCACCGGGAATATAGTCAACGAGGTAATAGCTGTGTAAAGTGCCAGGTGGGTACTAGATTAGTCAGGGGATCACTTCTTACATTATATAAATGTCTAACCACTGTGCTGTACACCTGAAGTTAATATAATATTGAATGTCAACTGTAATCGATACATTTAAAAGTTGGGGAAAGGTAAAGGGGAATAAGAAGTCCAAATCTCCAGGTATAAAACAAGTAAGTCATTGGGATGTAATGTACAGCATGGGGAATATAGTCAATAATGTTGTAATAGCGTGGTAGTGTCGGATGGTTGCTGGCCTTACGGTGATCACGTCTTTAGGTATATAAATGTTGAACTACGGTGTACCCCTGAAACTAATATAATATTGTATGTTAGCTATATTTCTCATTAAAATCTTTTTAAAAGAAAAAATAGAAGAAAAGATTGTCTAATGAAAAAAAGTATTTCGGACCAAGGAATATCAATGTGTTTGTTACAGCCCATCTCATCCCCTATAAGATCTGTGGCAATACTACCACAATGACTGTTCAAATGCTGTAACAGGACAGGATGGAATTAGGAAATAAGGAGAAGGGGAAATGAGAAACTACTAATACAAATACTGGGTTTTATTCCCAGAAAATATCTGTGGAGTTGGTTGTGGCCTGTCTTCCCCACTAGGATTCCCTAGGATGTAACCGCCTGAAACCAGGGCAAGAATTTCATGTTACTCACCGCTCTGCCCCTGGTGTCTATCTATACATAGACAGTGATTCATAAATATTTAAGTGAATAAATGAACTAGAGGTCTGCTAGAAATCTGGCTCTGAGCTGCCTAGTAGCCAAAGCAAAAAGGGAAAAGATCAACTACAAGATTCAGTATCCACTCAAACCCAATCTTTGCAATGCACGGGCTCCTCCCGACATGCCTCTACTGGGTCTCCAACTCTACATGTACCAACTGTGTCAGACTGACCAGGAAACCTACCCTTCACCCAAGACTGACAACATTCAGAAGGGACTCAGTCCCATTCCCCTTGGCGAAGAAAACACTGTAAAAAGCAGTTTTCTCTCCTCTGCGCCACCCTCCCTCCCTCCCCAACTTCTGTGCTCATCCTGCACTTTGTCTGTCTCCTAGTGTCATTCACATCTGCAGACAGCATATAGGGGACAGCTGCAATGACGTCAGATAGACACTGACAGGTTCTCCTGAAGCCCAGGGGCATTTGGGACCCAGAACATGGAGTGTTCAGGACACAGTCCTTTGCATTCCAGCAGCTCACAGAAGTGAAGAGATGGTGACAATAGGGAGAGATGTGCAGTGAGCTGGGGAAGAGCCTGTGGTGGGGACCCAGGACAGGAGGGGGGGGGGTTAGGGGCTTGGCACCAGGGCACATCTGCAAGGAAGGGCAGTGTTATGTAAGTAAGAGGTGTGGGGGAGGGCCAGGAGAGTTTTAGGCAGTCAACAGCACATAGAAAGATCTCCCTAAAAACTGCAGATTTGGGATTATTGGGAAGACAAGTCCCATCAACCCTCTGAGGGCAGCAAACTTCATGAATTGCATCCTGCCCTAGGTCTGTCAGGGGCTAACACTTGGACATGCATGCAAAACTCATTTTGACATAAAACACACATTTCAGTAAATGTTACTTTACGATTACTAATTGCAAGCCAAGACCACAGAATCCAGAATCACCCACCATGAATGGGGAGCCAAAGTGTCCCAGTGATTAGAAAACCATAGGGTTCCCTTCCACTTGTTCATCAACTGCAGGGACAGCTGGTCGGTCACCTTCACGTGTGACCTTGGGCCTGCTGGCTAACAGAGCAGTCAGGCTGGGTTTCTGGGCAACATCAGAGATGCTGCTCACCAAATGCCCACTACCATTGGTAGGGCAGGTCTTCAAGTGTGTTGCCCAGGATGTTGGTCCAGTCAAATCTATTGTGAAGGTGTCTGTGGTCTGGTAAGTTTGGGAAATGCAGCCCTCCCTTAAAAAGCCCCAATGTGGGCGGCCGGATGGCTCAGTTTGTTAGAGCACGAGCTCTGAACAGGGTTGCCAGTGCGATTCCCACATGGGCCAGTGAGCTGCGCCCTCCACAACTAGATTGAAGACAACAAGATGCTGCTGAGCTTCCGAAGGGGCGGCTGGATGGCTCAGTTGGTTAGAGCGTGAACTCTCAACAAGGTTGCCAGTTCAATTCCCACACGGGATGGTGGGCTGCGCCCCCGCAACTAAAGATGGAAAACGGCAACTGAACTTGGAGCTGAGCGGCTCTGGAGAAACACACTATTCCCAATATTCTCCAACAAAATAAAAAAAAACAGACACACACACACAAAAACAGCTAACTTTTTTTTTTAAGTCCCAATGCACTGTAGCATAATTAAGGACCTGAGAAGTCCTGCAAAGAACCCTTTCATTTTAACCCATGACTGCCCAAACTTAAGATATCCATGGAACCCCTTTTTGCCTTATCACATCTATTTACCTCGAGCACTGACAGGAAAGTGGGGATGAGTGGGGAGCCTTACAAAGGAAAGGCAATGTTTGTTTGAAACAAATAAAAAGAGAACGTTTGTGCTAGTAGCAGCTCATCAAAAATTATTTCCTAAAAAAGTTAGAAAAAGAATCTGAAGATACCAATCGCCCCCTCATAGCAGTACATCACCACCTCCTAACTTCCTCGAGTCTCAGTTATGCACACATACAAACCACCACCCTCTGTCCACCAACCGGGAAAAACTGGGACTAGGTGACAAGATCAAAAACACGCCCTTCACTTTGCAGGGAGAAAAAGCCACTACGGGCTGTGCTTCTGCTGCAAAGCTGTGTGTGTGTGTACACCCGCACGCACACACACACATACACACACAAACTTTGGAATTGAAGTCCCAGCTTCACTCACTCATTTAGTCCTTTCTTTTCCAGGCCTGTTGGTGACACCTTAGACATATATTTTAATTATACCTTCATCTCAAAAATCGCACGTAAGTTAGAGAATTACTGAATGATGGTTAAACCTTTTCTATTTATAGAGACATGGGTTCAAGACCCAGCCCTCTTATTGTGATCTTGTTCAAGTTACTTCACTTCTCTAGGCCTCCGTGTTCTCACCTGTAAAATGGGCATCGCAGTAACAATTAGCATTGATTATCGGCTTGTGATGCGTAGGGCACTGAACTCTCAGTGAATCCCAGTGACTCTGCTCCACACTGTGAAGGAAGGGTGTGAGGCTGAGTGGTTAGATGACTCCCCCAAAAACACAGTGCTGGAGACCAGGTGGCCCGACTGCAGTTCTCAGTTTTAATCTCTACGCCTTAACTGCGTCCAAAAGGAGCCGGTTCCATAACTGCGGCAAGGCATAAATGGCCTAAGACGTGTAAAACTGTAGCACAGATCAGGCACCTAGCACATGGTTAATAACCTCAGCTCTTACAGGTCCAGGAGCCCTTATTTGAAATCCTTGAAGCCAATGTGAGTTGCAATTCAAAATTTTTCAAGAGAGAATTTTCAAGGGAGTAAAAAGACAACCCCACAGAATGAGGGGAAAGGTTTGCAAATCACAATCTGCTAAAGGTTTAATATCCAGAATATGTAAAGAACTCCTAAAACTCAACAACAAAAATAAAACAAACAATCCAATTCAAAAATGGGCAAAGGACTCAATAGGTCTTTTTCCGAAGACAAATGGCCAATTAGCACATGAAAAAAATGCTCAGCATCACTACTAATTAGGGAAACAGATCAAAACCACAGTGAGACATCACCTCACACCCATTAGGATGGCTATGATTAAAAAAAGCTATTACCAGGAAAATAAATGTTGGTGAGGATGTGGAGAAATTGGAATCCTTGTGCGTTGCGGGAGAGACTGTAAAATGGTGCAGCTGCTGTGGAAAACAGTTTGGCAGTTTCTCAAAATATTAAACAGAATTACCGTATAATCTTAGTAATTCCACTTCTGGATATATAAACTAAAGAACTAAGAGTGGGGTATTTAAATACATACTGTACAGCCGTGTTCACAAGAACCGAAAGGTGGAAACAACCCAACATCAGCAGATGAATGAACGAACAAAATATACACTGGATTATTATTCAGCCTGAAAAAGGAACTTCTGACACATGCTGCAACATGGATGGACCTCGAAGACACTGTGCTCAGTGAAATAAATGAAATGAGCCAGATGCCAAAGGACAAATATTGTGATCCCAGTTATATGAGGCCCCTAGAAGAGGCAAATTCAGAGACAGAAAGTAGCCTGGGGGTGGGCAGGGACTGGAGGATGGGGGGGGGGGGTGTTAGTATTTAATGGAGACAGAACTTCAGTTTGGCATGACGAACAAGTTCTAGAAATGGATGGTGGTGGTTACACAAGGTGAATGCACTTAATGTCACTATACTATACATTTGAAAATGGTTATGTTTTATGTGCATTTTATCGCAAAATAAAAAAGGAAAAGATGGAGGAGCAGTGGTTCACACACTGCCTTGTAGGCAGGTAGGTGGGGAAGCTGGTCCTGGCCTGCACATGTTGCCGGAGCACACGTAGCCTGAGCACACCCCTTGCTCCTCACGTCTCTGCAAAAATCACACCTCAGCCGACAATTGAGCCGACTATGAAGCGACACCTACCATTCCATGTAAACATGCATCATGCTTACGGAGCTGCAGGAAGAAACAAACTCCACTTCCACCTGGATTCTTTTCAGGCGTATCACGATCTGGACACTGATATGCTTGGCCTGGCTGTGTTCTCTACTCCTGGGCCCGGGAGGGCAGGGCAGGAAGAAGCTGTGGCAGCCAGGCTTGGCCTGACCTATCCAGTGAATTCTGGGCAGTACAACCAATTCACAAGCATGGAGCGCTTAACCAAATTCCTCAGGATTAAAATACAAGGTCTGACAAGTACGCTCGTGAACTTACCCTAGAAAAAATGCTACATACCTCATGCTGAATATCACTACGGTCACCTTCGAAGTCCTCCCCTTGGGAAGCTATGCACCTACGCCAGTGCCTAGTCCACCGCCCAAAGCAATTTCGGAACTCTTTTTCTAGAATGGCCATCAGAGCTGTCGTCGTATTACCCTTGATGTCCTGAATGTCATCAAAATGTCTTCTTTTCAGTATTTCCTTTATCTTCGGATAAAGAAAGAAGTCACTGGGGGCCAGATCAGGTGAGTAGGGAGGGTGTTCCAATACAGTTATTTGTTTCCTGGCTAAAAACTCCCTCACGGACAGTGCTGTGTGAGCTGGTGCATTGTCGTGATGTAAGAGCCAGGAATTGTTGGCGAAAAGTTCAGGTCTAACTTTTTCATGCAGCCTTTTCAGCACTTCCAAATAGTAAACTTGGTTAACTGTTTGTCCAGTTGGTACTAATTCATAATGAACAATCCCTCTGATATCAAAAAAGGTTAGCAACAGCGTTGCAACAAGTTCGTGAACTTAATTGTCAGGCCTTGTATATGTATTTTTTTCTTCTTTAGTTTAGAGAAGTGAGAGGGAGGGAAAAGGAAGGGATTAATTTAAACTCTTCTAAAGGCAAACTAAATGTTTTTCTCGTTCTAAGAAATTTATACTTACTATCTTGTTTCCCCAGCCAAGTCATTCTATTAGTGCTTAGTTTACAGGTTACAAAAAGGTTGGGTCAAAGCTTGAAAAAATAACATTCTTTCTTAACCAATAATTTGGAAGTGGGTCCTAAAACCCTAGAAGCTAACATTCTGGCCACTTGATTTCAGAATAACCAAATTCTCTTAAGGGATGTGTCAAATCTATCATAAATAACCCAGGACCTGGATCATATAAATGTGGCAGAATTTCAGAAAAAATAAACTGGTATTATTCAAATCTTGAAAAGAAAAAGACAATTGTTCCTATACCAACTCTACAAGTAGATGTGAAGCAGAACTGGGTAAACAAGATTTCATCATGTTAAAATACGCATTTTCATACAACTGTGGAATTAAAACAGTTTTAACGGTTTTAATGACTATCACCCACTTGCACTGAATCAAATTGAGAAAAGAAAAAGATAAAAGGACACAAAATGAACAGACCATAACTTTATTGGAGATTTACTCAGCTACAATTATTACAAAAAAACGACTAAAGGTATAATTGTGACCCATAGGTGCAGACTGCAAGTTTCCGCAGCACGCTTACTGTGTGAATGAGTTACATCGTGTTCCCTAAAAACAGCTGCAGCATGTGATGGCAAATACTGTATTGTCGATCAAATTACATGTTAGTTTTACTTGATTTTAGTCATTCTCCTTCACTCTATTTACAGCAGAAAAGCCAGAAACGTTACTTCCTGTTCACCTTTGCATTTTTGCTATGCAACCTGGTGCTGCAGTGAACTCTGAATGCATCTATAAAATTGAAATTGTGTGCGGTTAACATCCAAATAAAAATAGACTAGGAAAAAAAAAGCAATTAATGATTAAAATATATTTACAAGTTAGTTCTGCAAGGTCATTTTCACTGCTAGTGGAAAATACAATCGTCTCAATGCAAATTCCCTAGATATCGCTACTGGCATCTCCGACAACTTTTAAAATCATTTTATATTCTTGGTCTTCGACATATCTTAAAAACTTTTCACGTACAATATAAAATAAAGAAATTTATTTGGAAATAATTAAATTCCTGAAAAGTAATCAGTGGTTGAAAAAATAGACCTATGTAAATGTCATTAAAATAACCGTATAGGTAATAAACATGACATGAGTTTCTCTTCCATGGATAACACAAACTGGTTAAGGAGTCTTACCCTAATTTCAGATGCTGTTTAAATAAAAATATCCAGGTCTGTTTGGTGGCATAAATTTTGTATAAAGGGATTAGGTACCCTAACAGAGCAAGATATAAAGTTTTAAATCTGGGCCTTAAGACTACACTGTGGTAGGTCTGGGTTTGGATTCTTCTCTATCCTCTGCAGTCACCGTCTGATTTCAGGTAATGCTGAAAGAGCTGACTGATCGTGAATAATTGTATTTATGAACTGAACCAACAAAACCGAAGTAGCCTCAAGTCTCTTGCTTATTTAGGCAGGGTAATTTGAATCTTTCTGAGGGCAAGCTATTATTAAGAAAATAAAAATATTAGTATTTTAAAAAGATAGTTACAGGAGTGTTAGAGGTCATTCTAAATTTAATCACTTCACATAACGTAAAAGAAAGAAGAAAAAAATGTAACAAACACTTTTAAAACATAATTAAGAGTTCAGTTAACAAATCTTTGTCATACTTTCACAAACAGTAAAAATGCCACAGACAAAAATGACCTATTTAAGTTGTGCAAGTATGTGACACATTGCAGGCATTATAATTATCTTTTTCAAATTCGGTAAATCAAAACAGCAGCGAGGCCAAACCACGTTTTTTTTCCTTTCAGTTAAGCACATTTTCCTTGACATGAGGTAAAGCGTGGCACCAGTACAATGGTCACCTGTGCTACATGAACAGGAGAGAGGGGACAAAAGCTATTACAAAACGCAGCATAGTTAGGACAGCTGAAGAGCGTGTTATAAAAGAAACTAAAAACATTTACAATGAAGGTTCACGCCACCTAACCTCCACACAATCATCGTAAGGAATTGCTAGAGCTGCTTTTCAAGCCCCTTCACCGCTCCTTCCCTCACACGTATGCCTGACGCACGACACCTCCCACTCGGTAGGTTGCCCATTTTACATTCGGTCTCACATTGCAATCACAGCAACAAAAGGACGACACACGCGGTTGGAAACTGGGGTGACAGAGTGATATTTTTTTTCCTTAATTAATGGATGAGAAACATTTCATTCAACAAGCTAAACTGGGGAAAACTTTACAGCATTAAAAATCAGCAGCACAAAAGCGTTCATAACCGTTTCATATGTCTAACTCATAGTTTTTATTTTTTCATGTAGGAACCAGGGGATCATAGAATGCTTCAAAGTGTGAGTCACAAAATAAAATCAGCTATATTTCTCCAGCCAAAAAAAAAAAAAAAAAGTATGAAATAGCTAAAGTTTGCTGTTGATAAAACATTTTGAATGGTAGCAGGAAATTTGAACCCCTGAGAATGTATGACCTAATCATATCCAAGTCTGAACTTTTTAGTATTAACAAAAAATACTCTTCTTAAGGTTACAAAATATATTGAGGCATTTTTCTCCCAATGGGAATTTAACTGTGAAACAAACTGATTTTTGTGCCAGGAGGCGAGAGAATCCCTTACCACTGGGATCAGTGCCTTGGATACAATGCAAAGCCCTAAGCTCCTGGCATCAGGTAGTTTATAAATTATCAAGAGATCTGTGACACAATGGCATCACAAATCACCCTCCCTCACAAGTAAAATTCACATCCAGCCTTACTTGGTCATTGTTCAGTTACAGAATTCAAGAACTGCCTGGTTTTAACTTGCCAGATCTTACGTTGAGGTTTTTTAAAAAAAAAACCAAATAGAAATCTAAGGTTCCAAATCAGAATTCAGTATTTTAAAGACAAGTCCGCCCAAATTAATTTGCTCAAAAACTCATTTAATAATTTAGAGCTCAATTTATGTTTAAGTTTGGAGACAACAAATAGCATTGGAGAAGCTTAACAGCACTTCCCTCAGGTCTCCTTAGCAAGTGGAGCTGATAGTTTTCTGTATGACACGTGCAGAGGTGCTTCCCTGGGGGCGGGTGCTGCAGATAAAGCGAGAAGTACAGTATTCAACTGCAATTTAAACATAGTGCAGCATGACATGAAGCATCAAGTTCAGAATCATGTGCTGGAAAATATTAGACACCTCTGCTCAGCTTTCTTAAACTTCAAGCATAATTAATGGGGCAAATTGCAGCAAACCTCTACTGGTATGTTGGTGGGAGTGCAAAACCGACCCACAGCTTTTATAAAGGTAAATTAAGAGGTATTATAGGTACAGTGCAAAAAAAAAAAAATTAAAATTTCAAGCATAATACATAAACATAGCACCAAACAGGGGAAAAAATGCATGCAAAAGAAAAGAAGAACTGAGGTATTTAAGTGAAGAGTGCCTACAGGTCTAATTAAAGAAACTTAGGCAAATGCCTAAAAATGTCTTTTTTTTTTCTTTTCCAAAGATGGAAATAATGAGCTAGTTGATCTAAATTAATGAGCTAAATCACAGATGTATCAAAATTACGGCAGTTTATCGCAAACGTTAAACTTTCATGGCATTAACAGCACAGCTTTGGTAGGTGAAATATGCATGCAACACTGTGAAAAGTACAGTAGGAAATTTATGTGAGAAGACTAAGGGTAAAGGTGCTGGGTTCTGCTTCTTTAAATAAGTAACCAATCAATTATAAAATCTGCAGCATATTTTAGGTGTGATATGTCTAAAGTTTATTTTGTAAGAGAAACAGCCTACAGGGCAAAATTATTTGCCACAAACAATTTCCATCAGTGGCACTACCTAGCAGGAGGTTTTTAGTAAAACTGGGTATTTAGCCAAAGATCATTTTTATTGTGGTGTTTTAAAAAAATCCAGACTCCATAATCTGGTTTTTAAAATGTCTTCAGTACACATATGACAGAAACTGTAATATCCTGTAATAAGTTAAGTTACAACTATACTAGTGAGTTGTAAATATCACACTGTCTCAACATCTAATGCATAATAAAATGAAGGGAATGTAAAACAGTTTGTTCCAAAAAGATCAGAAATTAAAGACCATCCACGAGGGTGTTATTTTTAAGGCAAGAACCTTTTTTATGCAAGACTATGCGGCATGAGAAGACTAACATTTGATTCACCAACATGCCAGCCAATGCGATTTAGAAACCTGTCCCTTACTATTAAGTGCAACAGCGACCGGGGCACATCATCTTACACAATAGACATGGAAAGAAAAGACGACACTGGCACACCTCTCCTCTCGGCACACCGCACCGTTCTATTCAGCTTACCGACTATGTGGGGCTGGCACCACTGCACGAACACGGGGGATGGCAGGAGAACTCTAATACAATTCTAGGGTCTGTGTGGTTTCAGCTCCGTGGCTTCCTAACACTAAGCAAAGGTGACAGAAATTAAACTAAAACAAACAAACATACAAACAAACAAAAACTCAATAATTATTTTGAACACTTGCTAAATGTCATCATTAAAGCACTCTTGTGATTTAAACAAAGCAGAAGTGAGGAAAGAAGACAAGATTGTGTTTGCGCAAAAAACTAAAACTACAATTAGTTCCAAAATTTTTATACATATGTTAAATGTTTTATTCTGCAATCTATCTTGTTATCAAACAAACTTTAAATTCTGCCTTCAATTCATTCCACTCAGTATCAACTTTAAATCATCCTTTTCAATTTAAATATTTTCCACCTTAATTCTGCTTTTTTTAAATTTTAAAAAGGGTTTTCAGCTGTTAGGAACCTGAGGTTGATTAGCTTTGAGGCTTCGTAGGGCTCTTCTTGCTGCTGCTGATTTGGCAATCCTGTAACTTCGGCCAACACCTTTGAATTTCCCCTTTCCTACTACTTCCACGGTAACTCTGACCTTGCCATCGTAAGTTCTTTCAGCCGGGCTGTAAAGAGGCCAAACAGCTTAAATTAGAAGTCAGAAGTATTTATTATCATTGTCAATCAGTACTGAGCATGCAGGCAGCCGAGTCCCGGACACAAGCTGACGCCACACAAAGGAAGTGAGCATGATGACTTCTCCCACATCACCAACAGCATTTTATTTCAGCATCATTTTATAGAAACAAAGCAAGAAGTCAACCAGACTACAAGTGGCACTTGCATAAAAGCGTGCCCCAGTGTAAATATTTTCCAGAATCATTAGTTTATGGCATCTGTGAGACTCCCCCTGTCCCCTCCGGTTTTAAGTAAGTTAATTTTTTCCATGCACATTTTTGCTTACCTAAATTTGGCGGTTTCTGGCTCCATTTCAAGCAATTCTCGCACAGGGGAACGGGGCACATTTGCAGAAAATTTTTCTATAATCAAATGAAAGAATACTGTGAATAATATCCTTGAAGTTGTTTTTAATTTTGATTTTGCTGCTTTCGAAGGGGAGCCAACAGTACCTATTAGCGGCCGCATCATAGGATAGTACACCTGCCAAACCATCTCCAGTGACATCCCACTATCCATGTAAATGGCACCAGCAAGTGACTCAAAAATATCCCCCATGGCCTTTGGAACTTCAATATCCTCTTCCTTCTCTTCATCCTCCTCAGATCTCCTAAGCTATTACAGAGAGAAAAGTGACTCGTAAGCAAAAAGGCCATTTTTAAAGGCAGTCCACAGGGGCGTGTTTCTTTTCTTGGATATGACTTTTATTATATCTTTAACAAAGGTAAAATACCAACCATTTATGGCACACCTACTACGCTGCAACAAACATGACCTTATCTAAAAATACAAAGTATTTTCAAAAATTCCCTCCCATTTAATCTTCTATACCCAGCAAAGGAAAAAAGATTATTGCTAAACAAAAACAACTTTAACACAAAATTAGAAATAGTCAATAAATGTATGTTTAAAACTTTAAAAATCCTCGTTATCAAAGAACTGCACGTTTAACAGTTCTACCCCCGGCACGGACAAGAATGGGGCAGAGTACTGATTAGCACAGAGCCGGGGAGGATGTACGCTGCTCCAGGGAGTATAAACTGCCACTTTGGGGGAGGAAATTCTATTTGGAAGATGTTTTCCTCCAAGTTCCCTTCTTATTAAACTACTGAATACATGTTAGCTATAGGCGAGACCTTGACACATAGCGAGTATTCAAATTAACAGAATAAAACCTTATATATCAAAAGCCTTTCAAAAAAATCCGTAATTCTTTGATGCAACAATCCATCTCTAGGAATTTAGCTTCTGGAGGTAACTGGATATACAGGCATATTTATCACATCCATGTTTACTATGGTTGGTGCAAAAGTAATTGCGGTTTAAAAGGGTACAGTTGCAAAAACCGCAATTACTTTTGTTTGCACCAACCTAATAAAAGCCCTAACTACAAACAACTTAAATATCCAGCCACAAAAGACTATTTAAATACATTACATTACAGCTATGTATTGACTAACACACAGCTACTGAAAGACGTAATGCCAATCAATACCGGGAGAGTCTTACACAATGTAGTAGTGAAAAGAGGAGGTTATTATAGTACATTATGCATAATTCCATCCCATTTTATGTATGTTTACATCTACATACATTGGCAATAATATATTACCAAATGTTAATTTGGGTTACTGCTGTGGTAGTATATTAGTGTAACTTTAATTAATTTTCTTTGTATTTTCTAAAATAAACCAAAATTATTTGTGAAAGGGAAATAAAAAGAAGATGATTAATTTCTGAACAGATTGTTTAGTCACACCAAGTTCTAACACATTTATAATGCTGACTACTGGAAAAATAAGATAGATATTGTTCATATTTCAGTTTTGAGGCAGGAAGGAATTTTAAAACTTATGAAGTTTAATTTGCTCCTTTTCCAGATGAGGAAACTGAGGCCCAGAAAGGTGGAGATTTTCTTAAGATCAAGCAGTAAATTAGAAAAGCCACACCATGCCATTTTCAGTTTTTGTTAACTTCTATACATGTTTATATCAACAAAGGGAAAAATGAACAAAAACTAACAGAACCAGTATGTCCCACTATCATAAAGGGAGAAATGAAATCTAATTTTAGCGAAGTCCTCAAGTTCTAAGTTTAACTATTCCTACAGAATGAGACTAGAATAATACTGAATAGACATGAGATGGTTCTAAGGCCTGGCCTCACTACCAGCTGTGCTCCAGCGCAGACTGCGAGCCTTGGGAGAGTGGAGATGAAGGAGCACTGCCTGGTAACTTGCCTCAGCAGATTCGGTAGTTTCCACATTGGACACGTGGCCTCATGGCTAGATCTCAAAACCGAGAGTCTCAAAGTCAAGGAAATGCACCACACCCCCTACAATGCTTTGGTGTGCTTCAAAAAAAGGGAAGTTACAAATTGAAGAAAGAACTATTAAAATGGCTACCAGAGTTGTGAATAAATTCCTCAACTCCTTGTAAGAGATCTACAGAAATAAGAAAAACAAAGGGAATCAGATGGGAAGAATAAGAAATGAGAGCGTTCTCCTGGGTACACAGGGATGCAGACAGATGTTAGTGAAGGATGGGGGGGGGGTGGGGAAGATCTGCATAATAGCCTTCCCGACAAAACTGCAAAACAGTTCAATAACACACTAGCATGAGCTCCCCAACAGACAACCTTTGGCTGAACTTGCAGAAGCCTCTCCAGTCCAATGGTTAAAAATTTCAAAGTTTGGTTTTTAAATGAGATTTCCCCATTCCAAGCAGAAGCAGAGTATATATTTGTGCTGCTTACCTGCGATATGAGCACATATTCCAATCCATTTTGAAGCAGAAGGCAGCAAGCAGCAGCCCTGCGGAGCTTTCCCTAAGGGCACGGCTACCGGGGCAGGAGCCGCACTTCCTCGGCACGGCTAACTCTGGGCACCTTCTCCTCAGGGGAATGATCACCCCACCCCACCGCAGTGCGGGCAGTAGGTTTAAAGGCCACCTGGAGAGGCCGGCTCATCCCGTTCATCCCAGAGAATGTGCAACGCACGTGTCCTGCTGGACACCTGTGCAGCCAGAAGTGAGAACCCCAGTCTGACGGCTTAAACCCCGACTTGCACGGACTGTCAGGAGCACTAACCTCAGAATCCATTCCTTGCATCTCGTTCTTCTCCAGCTGGAACTGCACGAAGTCATCGATGACGTGGAAGAGCTCAGGGGACACTGCTTTGAAGTACTTGTGGTACTCGTACTTCACAGCCAGGGACGCGAAGATGGTGTTGTTGACCAGCGCGGAGCGCAGGTCGGTCAGGACCCCCGGGGAGTGCTGCCGCGGGTCTTCGTAAAGGTGCTTGGTTATGAGGTAGTCCAAAATCGCATCCCCCAGGAATTCTAGGCGCTGGTAACAATCTGAGGGAGGAGCCAAAGTGGAGCCATGAGCTTGGGCAAAAACATTTCCACAGTTTCCACATAATAAATGACATAAAGGTCTGATCCCCAGTGCCACTTAAGAGACTTTTATTTGGGTTCATTTTCATATGCAGTCTTCCATGACAAAATCATTTGATGTATCATACTCACGGAAGCCTCTGGCAATTAAATTTTAATGGCAAATTAAGCGCATTTCTTATACGTAAACTGGGGTCATAAAATCTTTTAAGTGGCCCGAAGACCAATGCTCGTTAAGGAAAAAACCTTTCCCAGGTAGTACCCTTCTCACTGAACCCTCTCCTCTGGCACTGAGCTGGCCAGGCAGGTGCTAGAGCTCTGTCCTCAAGCCTCCACCACACGGCATCGCTTCAGGGAAGCTGGGCCCTGCACAGACGCCTGCCACATGCTCTCTGCCTTGCTGCCGTCATTGCACACTGTCGCACTCACATTTGGAAATGTGTGTGACACCATGCACACATTGCCACTCCTTCGTTCTATCTGCCATACAAGATGACAGGACAAGAAGGCCCTCTTTTCAACGTGGATTAGAAATGTTGGATTTGACACAAACCAAGAGCTTGAGAAAGAAGACTTGTGGGAGTGAGCAGAGACGTTAGGCAAAAGCGGCCAATCATCAAAATGTGAAACGTTATCAGTACTAAACAGCACCTCAATTTTCTCAGTGATTAAAGAGCGTCCATTCACGTGAGGAAACTGAGGCAAGGACAGATGAAGTGACTTGTCCCGGCATCCCCAATGAGGTAAGAGGCAGGGGCAGAGAGAGGCTAGAACACAGATGTCATCCCACAGCGTGCAACAGAAAACCGAGCCTCGTTTCTTCTCCACCAAGAACAATAGGTTTTAGTTTCGCCAGCGTCTTGCCCGTCCAGAGTCAGATCATTTTTCACTGTTTGGTTTTACATTTTTCAGACCATCTTAACCTACACTGTTTTTCTTAAACTATGCTTTGGGATTCTGGATTCAAGCACTTGTTACTCTGATACAGAAAAACCATGCAGCCTTTAGCTATGTTCCACAAGCTGAAGCGGATTTTAGACTTTAGGCGCCTATCCTTCCTCCTAATCTAATGGGTCGGGAGCCTGTTAAAGAAGGGGAAGGAACACGGAACACCATGCAAGGCAGAAGATGATAGGAGAGCCAGGGCAGGGATGGTGACACCTTCCGTGAAGTAGTTTCTCATCATCTAGTCCTCTTTAGATTTCAAAAGACCTTAAGAGAGAGGGGTCTTTTTGTTCACAAAGAACAATAAAAAGATGTGGAATACATCCAGACTGTGCAAAAAAATCAAGAACCAAAAGCAGCACCGAACAGGCATCAGAACGATACTGGGGTAGAATAAAATAGGAAAAACACAACAGAATGCTGAGGCTCAGACTTCTCCCATCACGCCGCCCACAGAATGAGATACATGCGAGTACGGAAGATAACTCCCCTCCCAGCTGTGACGGCAAGGAGCAGAGAACGCTCCCAAATAGATGAGGAAAAGAGGCTGGTTTCGTTTTGCTTGTTTCCTCCCCCCACCACGCACAGGAGGCACTGAGCCTGTACATGCGTAGGTCATTTCTTACAAGGCCAAAATAATGCGATGAACACACGGGCTCATTTTCAGAGGAATGGAGTTGGGTCTGGGGCTCCTTACCAGTGATAGTATTGTAGTGGTAGGAGGCATGTGTAAACGCCTGCAAAAGGTAAGCCTTATTCTTGAATCTGTAGTTGATTTTCTTTTCAAAATTTTCAAAACCCGCTATCAGGTGATTCAGTGTTTTATCTGCGTCTGGATGATCAAACATACATCTTGGTGGAATCTTCAGACAACCGTACTCCAAGTCCTTCACCACAGGGGAGCGAGAGCTGGCTCCCGAGGCAGCAGCACGGCTCCCTGAAAGGGGCCTTTGTTGGCTGCTGGAATTCTCCCTTGGCGGGCACATGGCCTTTTCCCGATCAGTCCTTTTAATGACCGGGAGCACCTTCAGCCCCAGCGAGCAGAGGAAAAGCTGAGCAGCCCTCTCGCCACAGCTGGTTAAATAGCAGCCCAGCAGGGCTTCCACACAGTCAGCTATGCTTTTGTCAGCGATACACTGCTCAGTGTGCAGGTCGTAAGAAATGGACTGTTTGCCTGTGTCAACCCCACAGTTCTCTTCTGACGGATTCCAGAAGCCCACCACGAAGTCGTCCTCCTCCACGGCTTTGCTGGGATCCAGGTAGCACATTGCATCCCAAGAGCTATAGTCGAAGTCCTCAAACTCAGGCGAGAACGGCATGCTACCCACGGACGCCTTTCTGGGCATCTTCCACTCATACGCAGAATCAGCGGTTGAAAAAGGAGAGAGAGAAATTTTCTTCACGAAGGCTCCGGACCCCATCAGCATGTTGTCGATGAACTTGATGTGCTCCTGGTCGTACTCCAGGAGGTCGTCCTCGTCGTCGGGGTCCTCCTTGGGGGCCCTCCACAGCAGGGCCTCCTCCTCCTCCTCCTCCTCCTCCAGCTCGTCCTCCAGCTTGCCATTAGCCAACATGCAGTCTTTTGTCTGCAACCGGGGGAATGGGGAAGGAGGGGAGACATAGCTGCTGTTTTTAAAAGGGTTTGAGACTCAATAAAAGCAAGGGTTATGGATAATTTCAAATGACAACCACAAATACTAAAAGGCAACTTTAAAATCATGGCCATTTGTTTTCAATTAACATAAAATAAGTTATTTAATCATATAAACAAAGTAAAACATGTTCTTTGAATGTTCATTTTCTGAGTTATAAAATGACCTTTATCCACTATGAAGCTTTAAGTAAAGGATTTTATACATGGGCATAAAGTTAAAATTAATGTCCACAAGGCAAAACTTCAGCTAAGAATTCAAACGCTGGCAGGATACACAATGAGAGCACTCATATGGCAATCACAGAGATCTTCGATTTCGCTGACAAAGTTTTAAAATAGCTTCAAATTAATAAAATTAAATTCCAGATGTAGAAAAAGCATTATCTTTGCAATTAAGTAAGAGTATAACATGAAACCAGATAAAATTATTTTTTAGATCTTTTTATAAGGGTTGAAAATGTAAACTAGAGTTTCATGATAAAGTTTTTGCCTCTATTTCTACTTCAAATCAAAGTACATTTGCTGCAATGTAAAACTAAATTGTTCTGTTTGAAAACTAAAACTAAAAGTGATCACTGAATAAGCTATGAATTTGAGAAATTATGCTTTTCCCCGCCACTGAGCTACAGTAATCAGGGTAACAGATTATAGCATAACTGACAAAAATAGAAGAAAATTTAGACTAACATGAAACACAACAATCCAATTTCTGTCAGAAGATCTTTTCTAATTCCAATTTCTTTGGCAAAAGCTTATTTGTGAATGACAACCTTAATAATGGGCTAGGATTTAGTCATGATGTAACTTTTTTGCAATGCTAGCAAGATGCCAAATTTCTGTTGCACAATAAATTTAAAAAAAAAAAATACCCTCCTTGCTTTGGAGGGAGAGACAGAAGGATGTGCTTCAATTTTGATAGTTGACAACGTTCCAGAGCATTCTGACAAAAAAGTTTTCAAACTTTCTGTCAAGCACTTTTTAAATACTGCAAATATTTTCATTTTAAGCCAGACTCAAAAGAGATACACAGTGTATTTGTTTGAAAAGAAGAGCAGTGAGCCAAGCCATATACCTGTAACCACCTCCATTTTTTTTTTTTAAAGAAAAAAGTTTATAAAACTTTTTCAAGAATTAGGAAGAACACCAAAAGAAATTAGTGGTAGACCTCTCGGAACGATTTCCTGTTAAAAATCTTACACTTTCACGTGGTAACATTAGATGTTTTGACTATCGTTTGGCCCTTAGGAAAAAAGGACCAAACTGCAATTTAAAAAATCAGACTGAATGAATTTTTTAATTAAAAAAAATTCCTTATATATCTTTAGTAAGATGCTAACATCAGCTAAAACTGGCAGAGAGCAAACAAAACAAAACAAAATAAACACACACACACACACACACACACACACAATGGACTGGGTTTTATCACAAATAAGCTGTGTGATCTTGGGCAAAGTTCTTTAAGCCTCTGGGTTTCAGTTTCTTTATCTGCAAAATAGTGGGATTCTATCTCACTAAATGGTTTCTAAGAGCACTTCCAGCTCTTAAAAAAACAAAAACAACAAATAAAAACAAAAACAAAACACTAGCATGAAACTCTTCTCTTACAGTGGAGGTGAGCTTTAAACCTGAGTTCTTCCCACCGCCAGTATTTGTATGCAAAGGTTTCACTTAAACCCATCTGCCTAGGAGTAGGGCAGGTAGAACAGGAATGGGACAAACATGCTTTTCAGTATCATGTAAGGGCCAATTTCAATAAGTACAAATTATTCGGTGACAACACAAACAGTATTTTTAATATATTCCAAGAACCGAAGTGCCAGGTCATCTGAAATGTCAAGAAAAATAAGAACTTTGTGTTGTATCTTTAAAAAAAAGTGTTTTGATCAAAAGGACAAACCAATGTCAACTTCGTGCTAATTTTTAAGAGCCAATTATATTATGAAATAGTATTTACAAGGCAGGATAATTACTACTGGAGTGTTTTTTGTAGAAATGAAATATTTTCTCCAAAGTTTCAAAATCTACACATTTTTCTCTAAGGTTCTACCTAAATTAACAATGTAGTTTTTCTAACCCAACTTATATTAAAATATCCTCTTAATGCTTTTCCACATTAAGTTTAATTTCTGTAGTAAGTCAAATACTGCATGACTTAAAAATATACTCAATAAAGAGGTAAAAATCAAAACAGAGTCACAGAGCCTGGGACCTGTAACGAGGATGTGCACGTCAGAAAGAAGAACACGTAGATTTAGAAAATATAACCTGTAAGAGAAACGGTATTCTCATTGTTGGCCCGAAGTAAAAATGAAGTAATAACGAGCCAGTTTCTCATTAATGAAAGAGAAATGTCCGAGAAATGAAACTGCGCCTCTCCCTCTAGGAGAGGTGCTGGAGGTTTCCAGCCAACCATGCACGCACAGTTCAGCTCCGAGGCCCCCGAGGTGCCCTCTGGTGGCCTTCACGACAAGACAACATGAAGCAGCTCACATTTAGTCTTCTTCAATCATTGGCAAGATTTTAACTCTTTCCAGAAAACTACACTTGTATACAGTGATTTATTAATATTATTATTTTTAGGTCACAAGAGGACAAACAATCCCGAGAAAACCCTGAGCTACAAAAGCAAGATTTTACTGAAACTTCATTATTTCACAGGCAGACTGGTGATCATAGGTCATTGAAGTCATTTCATTAAACAGAACTAAGGATCTACGAGAAATTATAATACACAACAGTAAAGAGAAATGTTATGGGGTTGGGCTTTTTTTCGGGAAGGGGGGGTCACAACATCAGATACTCTTCTGCCTCTGGCTAAGGAAGATAATAGAAATTGTCCTCTATCAAAATTGTAACATTGTTTCTGAATTCAATGAAAACAAAGTCTGTTTATAGTTATTAATTCAATATATCAAGTATCTATTATAAACATACTACGGAAAAGAAACAAAAAATTTAATAGAAAATTCTCCCCCTCATCAAAAAATAAGTCCTTCCAGTTACCAAAAACTTACCATTTCATCTTTTCCCCATTTATCTGTGCTACTTTTGTCTTGATTGACTACATAACCAGGAGGAAGCCAATTCACAGGCGGATCAAATATTGACACCACCATGCGGCTGGGCAGTCCCTTCTTTTTTCCAAGCCGATACAGGTTACAGTTGCTGACCTTTCGCAAAAAAAAATTTATAAGACACTTAACTTAAATGATTGCTGCTGAAATTATACATGGCATATTAACATATTTTTACCTAAATGTTCTTCATATTACTAACTGGTCACCAATTATAAAGATTGTACAGTTTTTCTACCTATTCATGATAGAAAATATTAAATTCCCATGTATTCTATATCCTTTAGTGTAGTTAGATGAATATGTCTGAACATTAAATGCAGATCAGAAAAAATGACATATATAAATATGCAAATTCCTTATAAAGTCAGAAGAAACAGTTCAGACAATTTCAACCTTTTGAAAGCACAATATGATGATATAAAATGCAAATTGCTAATTGGGACGATCAGAGAAAAGAATCCACACAAAAAGCCCAAGATGTCACAATATTCTGAATGAAATAAAGGGGGGAAATGCCATAAACTTTAGCTATAAGTGAAAATTGGCATGGAACACAGCTAAAATAATTTTTATTTCTAGAACCTATGCCACAAATATGACTTCAATTGTAATGTTTTCTCAAACATTATGCCTTTGTTTTGGTTGGTATTTCAAGATATTTTTGTTTAACCATTTAAAAATGGAGCAAAAGGCAATAAAGAACAACTCCCTCCATGTTTATTTGCATAATAAAACTCTCTGGGTCTGTTTTTCCTAAGGCCCCCATCTCCTCTCTAATTTACTCAAATCACTGCATTTCTGTCTCGTTTTTTTCTGTGGAAACTAGGGTTTGGGACTGTCAATCTCCTTTTCATTTTCTAAAAACTGGGTTCCTTTGTATTTAAGCATAGGAGCCCCTTCTCCACGTAAGTCAATACCATGGAAGCAGCACCCATCTCGGGAAGCACTAGGTCAGGCATCCCTGAGAAGAGTCAGCGAGACAGACCAGTGGTTCCTGCAGAGGACTCAGCTGGGAGGGAAAGGGGTCTGCATGACACTCACCACGTGCTAAAGGGCTTTCCCAAGCTGTCTGAAAGTAACCACACAAATAGTAAATGCTAGTTTCCTTTTTCATACCATGAGAACACATCACAAATGCCAACAAGAGAATAAAGTGCAACAGAGACTCAAACGAGATGGAAATCATACTCAGGATCACAGAAATGGATGGCAGGATGGAAAAAGAACTAAATAAGGACTCGTGGGAAGCTCCACGTAGGACAGGCAGAATTCACCAAGTAGAAATGGGGCGAGCGCCCTCAGAAAACACACCAGCCGTGTGCGCGAGGAGTGGGGATGGAGAGGAGCGGGGCTGGAGCCTGGTTAGGCTACAGACCCATCTGGGGTGTGAGCACCAAAAAGCCTTCAACACCACGCTGAGGGAGGGAGGATTTCTGTAGGAAACAGGAATCAAAGCTTTCTGAGCAGAAGAGTGGATGAATTTTCAAAATATAAAATCATGTCTTTCTTACCTGACAGAGTATATGGACCGTTACTTTCCACTCACTCTTAGCCTCTGATACTGTCTTCCTGCAACAACCTCTGGGAGTCAGACTTCAACTATCACTCGTATGAACACCACTCCCCTAAACCGAATCTAAGTCCTAAATTCTCAATTATCTGACGTTTCACTGCACATCCCACTTTATACTCCATGAGGTCTAAGAACCCAGCCCTAACCCTGATGCCTCCATTTCTCTCTACCTCACCACCAGCACCGTCAGCGCACCAACGTCCCGGTTTACACGGTTGTCATGACTGCATGCCCTGGCTCCCTGCCTCCCACCCAGAACGTGAAGGATATGGACTCTAGCCTCAGACAGTCCCGACTCGCCCGGAATAGCTGGATGACCTCACATGAGCCAGCTGAGCTCTAGGCAGTTTTCTCATCTGCAAAATGAGGACATGTTATGTACCTCTCGGGCTCACTGAGAAGATTGAGAGAGGTCTGCAAAATGCGGGGTCGTGCTGGTGCTGACAGGGTAATAACATCAGAGGCACGTCAGTGCGATGCTGAAGAAAGAACAAGGTCTCTTAAGCCAGAGTGGGCTCTGCCACCTACTAGCCATGTGACCTTGGGCAAGTTACCCCCTCCTGCCTAGGAGCCTCATCTATAAAACGGGCAGGGTAAAAGAGTAGTGTCTGGCTAGAATATGTACTTCATCAGTGCGAGCTAAAGTTGGTGTTTCCTCTGACTATCACCCCCCTCCCCGTCTTTTCCTCCCCGCCAGAACTCTAGTTGTACCCCATTTTCTGCTTAAGCTTACACTTCCTCAAAGGCCCAAGTGATTGCTCAGCTTGGTTTGGTTTTGCTTTGCAACTCAGGCTGCATTCTGCTACCAGACCGATCACTGAAAACTACCACTGCACTAATCCTGATCGACCTTCCACCAGCAGTACCTTCACGCCCAGCAGTGCCATGTGGGCTCCGCAGCCAGCACGGAGACCCCGCACAGAGCAGCACCAGCGCGCCTGCTCGGACGTCTGTCCTCACGGGTCTATCTGCACACTTCTGGGCTACCGCGGCCCATTCACTGGTGCCGACTCTTCATTTCGTGTCCGCACTGTAAATGCATGGCTCCCACTAACACCTTCCCTGATCACCTGTGATACCCGATCCGCCTGCTTAGGGTAATCAGCAGCTTTGGACCTTGTGACACCTCTTTTATTGTCATTTAAAGTTACCTTCCTTACGTTTCTCCCGCAAATCTTGATTCCACACTGAGTTTAGGAGCACGCCCTTTCTCTGGTCTACCCAGCACAGCTTGCTCGGGTCTCTAGGCGTCTCTCCTTACACTGCTGACCCACTGAGCTGGGGAAGGCGTGCTCTTCCCCTCCCTGACTCCCGAAAACCGTGAAGATGAGCGCTCCATGACAGACCCGTGTGATACCCGTGTCTGGATGCCCTGCATGCCAGGACAGCACGCTGCCAAGTGAATGCCTGACTCATAAATTAAGGCACAAGCTCCTGGAATAACTATGCTGTGTATTTCTTCACATCCCCCTCAGTTGCTAGCAGGTGCACACACGCTCACAAATAGTTTCACTTGAACTGACGATGTACCACTGAATTAGGCACATACAGATCCACTAGCCCCCAAACCTGAGTGGTGCCTCCGTGGAAAAACAGCCTCGTATCAGCGGGCTGGGTACGCTGCGGGCTTTAGCTGCACACGGCTGGCCGAGCAACCGCTGAGCGTGGCACTCTCCCCAGCCTCTGAAACTACCCAATCCTTTAGATCACTTTTAGGCTCACGGGATAACTACTCGAACTGCTCAAAATAAAAGAACTACTTCTCACCTTTTTGCTTCTCATATATGAAAGGCGGCCCTCATGAGCATCAGGATAAGTGCAAAATAGATACGTGGTGATGGCATGCTTTAAAAAGGAGTCACCAAGCATTTCAAGCCGCTCCAGGTTAAATCCATCGCTGGCATTTGAAAGGGTCAAAGCCTGAAGAATAAGTCCAGGATTTGGGCCGAGAGTCCTCGAGGAATACCCAGTAGAAGGGCTCTGCTCAGAAGCCATGCTCTCCTTGAGCGCTGTAACAGCTTCTGTGGTACCAGGCATGGCGGCCACCATGGGACTTCCATCTGAGGTAGATTGGTTAGCATTTCCATCAAGGTATTTATTACTCAGTAGAGTACATTCATCGCTGGGCTTGGGCTGGTTCTCGTAATTGTATAAATTCTGAATGGGATATGAGGTAGTTGGTTGTACAGGTATTTCCTGCTTGTAGTAATTCAGCTGACTTCCTTGGCAAAAGTCTCTGTTAGCTAAATCGTAACTGCCATTGGCAAGATTTCTATTGTAAGAAAGACCATTAATTGCTGTCAGATCTGTTGAAACTTCAATTGGGAACTTCCCAGGTGACTCACTGAATAGCGTTCTGCAGGTCACAGATATTTGGTCATGGTTTTCTCGAGAGGAGGTTCTAGTAGCACCTTGATGTGCAGCATTTTCAGGGATCACAATTGTGCTGTGCTTACAGTAATTATCATTTTCAGCTGAAGAGGAGTTAGCAACTGAGATGAAAGATTTGCTGTCGATAGATTTTTTCCAACCGAAGTCTAAATTAGGGTATCTGCAAAGACATTTTTATAACTTTTCATCAGATCCTTCAAAAGGACTAGGCTTAGGGCAAGAGCAATTTGAATAAAAAATATAAAGATTCTCATAAATATACTCCTACTTTAGAAGAAAAACAAGTTTCCAAGGCAGAAATCAGCATTATTGGAAGTCTGCACAACGCAAACTGTGACGTGGAGGGCGGCTCATGGCCCTGCTTCAGCCCCTCCCCATAGTCCAGTCCAGTCTGGCAGTTGGGACAGGGAGCTGCCGGCAGCCTGCCGGACCTGACCCAGGCCTTCTGGTTAACTAGTTGGGTACCTCTGGGTAATTCACATAACCTCTCTGTGCCTGAGCTTCCACATGTGGAAGAGGGACTAACAACAATTCCTACTATTATATTTTAAATTTCCTCAATCTCTAGAACCATCCCCGTCTTGCCAACTGGATAACCAGAATTAATTCGAGTGGTTAAACCAATAATTTTCTTAGAATGCAGAGACTACTTGTGGGAAGAAAATAATGAAGACAAAGAACATACTGAGGCACTTGCTTTATAACATGTATTGGATTTTAGAAGAGGAAGCAGTCTTAAAATGTCAGCATAGTAACAAAGGACTGTTTGCGTTTTTACTGTCATCACTGAGAGAGGGACGATTATTTTTGACCTTAGTATCTCATCTCCTTCTATAACTTTACAAAAATATAGGCCTCAATGACCCCAACATATAGATTTTCACTTAGGAATCAAAGGATGCATTTGTTTTCATGTATTAGACATGTTTTCTTTTGAAGCTTTTAAGAGTCATTTTATTTAAAATTAAGAACTGCACTTCATTCAGTTCTTTTCCAAATAGGATTTCATGGCCCATATTCTGTCTGGCCAGTAACACAGGCATACCTAAAATCCACAGGAAGGGATCTGACTCCCACGCCAGCATCGCTGGCCGTCTGGGCTCTCAGCTCCTCCGCGGTCAAAAGGCAGTGAAGACGATAAAGTATGCTGGGGAGACAAACTGCTTTTCTCCACAGTGATGCTGGGATTGGGTGGATAGCACAAAGTTCTGGAACCAGTATCTTTGAATATGGAAAAACGTGGATAAGTATAAAGCAAACCCACAAAAGCATGAAAAACAAATTTAAGACCAATTTTACCAATGGATAAAGATAAAAATCGTAAGTACTAGCAAAATCTTATTTTTAAAAACATTTTTAAAAATAATCCTTTAAGACCAAGCGGGATTTATCCTAGGATTTATAAGGATGATTTCATGATATAATTATTTCAATGGACCAAATATAAAAGCTAAATTGATGACTGCCAGATGGGAGGGGGTTGGAGGGCTGGGTGAAAAAGGTGAAGGGATTAAGATGTACAAATTGGCAGTTACAAAACAGTCACGGGGATGTAAAATACAGCATAGGGGATATAGTCTATTGTACTAACTATGCATGTGTCTGAGGGGTACTAGACTTACGGGGCAATCACTTCGTAAGTTATATAAATGTCTAACCACTATGCTGTATACCTAAAACTAATGTAATATTGAACGTCAGCTGTAATTTGAAAACTAAAAAAATTAAAAAAAAAAATCCTCGAAGGCCAAATGGGACTTTTCTTAGGGTTTATAAGGGTGATTTCATGGTATAATTGTATCAGTGGACCAAACATAAAAGCCAAACCTCTCATACTTACCAAAAAGATATCAAATAAAAAGTCAACACATAATATTAAACCAAAACAAAACCCAAGGCCTGGGCAATTTCCAAAATATTCACAAGTCACTTAGTTCAGCTGATAATATAAAATTCAAACTTACCTTTACAAATACTACATTATGCTAATATCCATTAACTCATTACCTGTTTGTTCTGCAGACTTTCCCATTTGGCTTTCCTCTTTTCAGCACTGCTTAAAGGAAGAGCTTTCCCCTTCTGATTCAAGTGGCGGGGTGTCAAAAGGTTCAGTCTATAAAAATTTCAAAATAATTTTATCAAACAGACAAAAACAAGTACACTCTCACAGTGATTCTCCACTTCAGTGTGCATACAAACCACCTGAAGAGCTCACTTAACTGCAGAGCCCTGGGCCACACCCCGGGCAATTCTGTGTGCAAAGGACCTCCTGATTTCCCAGAGCCTACATGTGAGCAGTGGACACAGTGATCCTCTACGCGTGCTTACTGACCTCTGGAAAAATGCCTCAAAGTGAAACTGAAATGTCGTTTCTGAAACCCCTTACCTTGAAGATGTGTGGTCCACATCCAGCAGTGGCTGGTTGAGATTGGTCAGGTCAAGGTTATACTTTGTTTTATAATATTCTGCAAAAGTTTCATACTCAGGGGATGGAAATTTACTCAGTGGGGTAAGATCAGTGTACACATCAGCTACATAAAATCTATGAGGCTGATCAAAATTTCGATATCTAAAAAAGAAAAATAATCAGTGACTTTTGGTTTGAATCAACTATTCTCAAAACACAGCTGTTTTTAACATGGATATGCAAATTTTGATTTTAAAGTAAGAGTTCAAAAGGTTAAAAATAAATAACATTAATGAAACCTTCAATTTCAAATAATATATTTCAAGTGGATTTGAGACAAGAACTGTATTATTTGTCAAATAAAAACTGACTAACTTATGATTCTCCCCTACTTTACTATTATTTTTTTCCTAAACATCTATACATTGATAACAACACATGAAAGCTAAATGGCACCTTTAAGAATCTGGTAATTTTGTCAATACAAAACAGTATGGCAAACTTCCAATATCCAAATCGATAGACCCTTTGTACATTACCAATGCTACACATGAAAGACACTGGCCACATGTCAAGTATTATCTGCATCACTGATGATACTGATAGTCTAACGAGAGCTAACATTTACAATATGGCTTTGAGGTGCAAAAAGAAAAACAAAATCAGAGAAAGACTGTACAGCCAGCACTCTAATTCTCTGAAAAGCGCCTTTATTGAATTTTATTGCTAAAAATCTCCATCCCCTAAATTTTTACAAAATAAGAAAAACATTCTGATTTACTATTTTCTTTGTAATTATAACATTATGCCTAATAAAAAATTCACGAAAGGAAATATTATTCATGATCCAATTCTCGAGGACGTTGGGAATTACCAGGATGGAGATTTTAAGAAGAAAGCCTGTTAACACCATTCAGATCACCTGACCTTCACGAAGTAAAATCCCCTCGCCTGCAGTGTTTACGTTTGGTTTCTTAAGGATGGAAACGGGAGAGAACAGGCCTACCAGGAACGGAGACTGAAATTTTCTAATAGGAACACTGATGACAAAATCCCACACACCCACTTCCGTCCCCGTGTGAACAGTGAAGTCTCCTGAAACACAGCATCATCACTACTTTGCTTTCTACTTCAATCCCTACCTTGGAATGATAACTGCATCCTGGTAATCTTCCAATTGAAAAACAAAGGGTGTTTCTTTTGAATACTTGGTACTGGGAATGCCTATGCGAGCTTCGGATTTCTCAATATCTTCCATGAATTTAAAGTCAATGTCCAAAGTGCTGGAGTCATTAACTTAGGGAAGAAAAAGACTCTTTAGCTTGTTCAAATATTGCGATGCTGGGAAGATTCTTACTTAAGCTTTATATTCATATGCATCTAATTTAGTTATCAAAGAACGAGATGTCTGTGGTATAAACAATAAGCTGGTTGTCAAGCACAACTTTCATTTTTTAGCTAGTGTAAGTAAATGCTTCAGAGTTGGGGTCCTTCTTACCAACATTCAGAGGTAGAACACAGTAGGCTGAATCAGCGTCTGTGGGTTTAAATTCTAGTGCAGGTTTTTCAAGGCGAAGAATATGTGAGAATATATACTGGTGAAGTCTCGTAATCAACTCAAGCATTTGCAGAGACAATGTGAAACCAGACTTCTTCAACTCAATAGATATGGTAACCTCTCCAGAGCGAGTGTACACAGGAAAGTGCGGAATCTTAGCAAAAAGAAAAAGAAAGCACCCCTAAGGTTAACAGGTCATTTATTTCTTTATAAATATTTAAGTTCAAAAGAGGAATGATGCTTTCTATCAGGAGACACTTCAATTTTTAAATATGAAACACACTGAGGTAACTTACACAAGGCAGTTACTCTTAAGTAGTCTTTCCTTTTGAAAAAAATAATGTGTTTTTAACATAACTCATCATTATGAAGTGTCTTACCTGAGGTATGGGTTTGGCTGTCAGTATTCCAAAGCATCTTGTGGTATCCTCAGGGGGATAAAGCTTCCGTCTTCTGAAGTTCAGTTCATCAGGTAAAGGTGTCGTTAGAACCATTCCTATCACATACAGGTAACAGGGCTGATCAGGTTTGGGATAGCTATCCCTCAGACATTCTGGAATCTGGAATTGGAAAGAAAAATTAGCATCAAGCTCAAGTATAATAGCCTCTTTTCCAGATGTTGGCAAGAAAATAAATTTGTTCCTGGCTTTACTAAAAGCTGATGAGGAAAAGCTAAGAAAATAACGAAGACCTCCTAATTTCTGAGCAAGCATTTCTCAGGTCTGGGATACAAGGTGGCCCAAGCTCACCTACCTTATAATGCACTGTTGACTCTACACCTAACACCAAAACTATGCAAAACAAACACTGCAGAATCTTTAAAACAAAAAGACACAAACTACTCATTTGATCCATTTCTTTTGACCAGGCAACTCTTTTCTTCTTTGAGTTTTACTCACTACAGAATATGAGAAAATAAATGTAGGCAAATTTTTAAAAATCCCACATAATACTATCACTCAAAGATAACTTGTATTCCATTTTGATATGCTGTATCAACCTTCAGACTTTTCCCCAAGTAGAAATGTATATAAACATATACACATACATACTATTCACTACAAATGGAATCACACAACAAAGACTGCATCATCACCTGATTTTTATCTCCAGCTACTACAATAAGAATATCTTTCAGGGTCAATATGAATCAGTATCATTTTTAATGGCTATCTCATTATGTGAGTAAACCATAATTTACTTAATCTGAGACTGCTTCTAAACTTTCAATATACAATCCCACCCAACAGTCTTTAGCTTCTGAGGCTCAATGACATAAATGATTGCATCTGTCGTTAAACGGCAGAGAAACGCTGGAAGAGAGAGGGTTGTAACTGACAGATAACCTTTATTAGGTACAGAATGTATCTGTTAATTAAACAGGGTGCAAAGCAGTACTGTGCTTCTCAAACACATTTTAGTGACGTCTGTCATATGAACCTAGTCCAGGGATCTTTGGGATAAATATTAGAGCAGGAAAACTGGACATGAGGGGAAGAAGCATTTCAGGAAAATGGGTAACATTCACAATTTTTGAATAACGGACATGACTCTGAATCTTGAAAATGTTTAGCTCTGTGCAAAGTTTTCAAAAGTAAAAATGCACTAAAACTGCAAAAATAAAAGGACTGCACATTTAGGCTAATGAAAGCACACAGCAAAATTTTGCTTTTGTTTGCAGTTCTGATGAGGTAAAAACATTAACAAATATTTTTAGATTAGGTACCTCAGCCCAGGATGGCTCTGACTAGGAGTCAGACTCAGGGATGTTTCAGTGCATGAATGCCACAGAACAAGCTAAACACAACACATGGAAATCACTGATTTTGACTCCTAGTAAGTCACCTCCTAACGCCTGACAAATATCTGTATTTATACCTGCTAGTGCCCACCTCATCTTGAACAGGCATCTTTTCACTTGCCTATTTTATCATACAAATCCTCTTTTGTCTTAGCCCCAAACAGAAGTAAAGCAAGAATCTTTACCACTACAGTGAATGAAACCTAGAACGTCTCTTCAAATGAAATAAACTCATTCTGGATAGACTGACAGATGACTCCCCCGAGAAGAAACACGAATGCAGTGTCTGAGGTGGGGAGTACACAGTGTCTGCACGAAGTGAAGGGGCTGATCGAAGCTGTGCACGGGTAAATGAGCTGAGGCCACAGTGCGGGCCACATCGCCGGGGTCTGGGAAGCCAGAGGAATCCAGGTCTGATGCAGCAGGAAATAAAACGTCAGAAAGGCGCGCGTTTTCTTCAGTTCTAACCAATACTAACTGCTTTTGGGTAGCACTGTCTTCGTTTTGTGGAACCCGGTCTGCCTGGCACACTGGTCTCTTCCTCATCATGTAAGTCAAGCTCTTCCTCATATTTAACGGTTTCTTTCCCGACTGGCATCAAATGGTCATCCAGTTCACCTAAAGAGAGTTAACAAAAACAATCCAAATTTTGTCTCTCTGATGATTAATTAGTAAATAGAGAACAGCACTGTTAGAAGCAACTGGACGAGAAACGACAACCAAAGCATCTTTACTAATAAAAAAGGAATCAGATGTGACATTTAAGGCAAAGTCTACACATACATTGGTATTCATATTTCAACGTGAGCAAGATTAAAACTCTACGTTTCAAAAGTAAAAAACATCTAACCAGGAAAACAGCACATATCATCACTTCACAAAAGCCACGGAAAACAGATCTTCCCATTTTTAGGAAAATGGATTCATATGTACCAATACAGATTAATTTGAGAGACGGACACATTAATACACACTCATGGTTCACAGAACGAGAGAAAACCTTTACATATTTAAAAGGGGTCAGGATAGAAAGTGGGAAATGACAGATGTTTGCAGTTCAGCTATGGAAAACCAAGCGCCCTGCATCCACACAGCAATGCAGTTATGTCACACTCACACCCAGTCACCAATGCACACCAACGGCAAGGGCACAGCGGCACAAAACCCACAGTGACCTCTAGTCCTCTATGCGCCTGTTTTACATCTTTTTAACTTTATTTTTATTTGCATGTGCTTTTCAAACACTTACCAATTTTGTGTAGTTTTTCACAGCAAATGAGAGCTACCACTCTTTCAGCCAATCGTATACAGCTCATTGGTGGACCCTGAAAGTAACAAAAAACATTTCCATTGTAGATACACCTAGCTTGAATATTGTATATTCAATTGTATGTAGGTGTATATTGTATATACACCTAGTTTGAATATTACCATTCAAACCTAAAACATCTACAAAACCTCTGCCCCAATCCCTTTAAAGTTAAAATTTACCAGAGCAAAATTCTTTATTTTGAAAAATGTCATAAAGTTTAAAAAACAAAAAACACCCTAATGTCCATATTTGAAATAGCCATCTTTAAAAAATCTTGCCCAGTAACAACTAAGTAAGTTATAACCAAGATTTGACAATTCCGGCTAATTTAAATTTCAGTAAGGTTTTAATGTATCTTATTTTCACTAATCTACAAATATGTAACCAAAAAAAATAAAGCTATATCAGGATGTGACTAACATATACGTTAATAGTGCTGAAACTTGCCATGTGCAACAGAAATTAGTTGTCTTGGAATGTCTGGAAATCAGCTTTGGGACCAAGGACAGAAGTTACACAAAAGCAGATTTTTGAGTCAACAACAAAATAATTAGAGCAGCACAACTATACTTAATGAATTCTGTGTCACTGTCCATATGTAAACCGCAGCTGAAGATTCTGCCAGAAATGTTTACATTAATAAGATCGTAGAGGAAACTTCAGAGGTCATCTATTCCAATTCTAAGCGTCTGTAAGTTGTACAGTCTACTGAAGATTTGAACATGTAGTTGACTACAAAAGAGATTTATAAACCTATTTTTTAAAATAGACTGTAAGCCAAATTTACCTATAGGTTGGCGTAGGCCTAGAGAAGCTGGAAAAAAAAATCCATTAATGACAAATGTTAACGGCACAATCATTTCTTTTTCTAAACTTACAACAATGGAGGCTCGAAGAGGTGAGTTAATTGGCAGATAAAGAGTTGAATAAAATGTACCATCAGGCAACTCTCGGGTTCTACATTTAGGAGCTAGATGAGTAAACGGATCACTTGGTAATCTAGCACAGTATCTGTGAAGAAAAAGAAATTCTGATGCTGAATCTACAACTGAGAAATAGATGAAAAAAATTTGTATTGATAGTCACATCCCAAAGTTTGATTTCTTATGTCCCTCTTCTCCTCTACTGGATCGGTATTTATATATGCAGTTTGAACTTCATTGCTTCAAACTTTTAATAAGATGGAACAGTGCTGTCTGCTAGAACTTTCTGTGATGATGTTCTGTACGTCCAACAGGGCAGCCGCTGAGCACTTGAAATGTGGCGAGGGCAGCTAGGGAAACATTCTATTTTATTGAATTGTAATTCAAATTGAAATTGGAATTTAAATAGCCTCATGTCTAGTGCTACCATACTGGACAGTGCAGAACATACTGTTCCTAACCCGTTAAGAGAACACATTGCCAGTGTTTGCTCCTTAATAATCTTACACGTGCCATCACTGGGGCCTGTGCCAGGCGGGCATCAGAAGAAGGTGGAAGGACAGCCCAGGACTGACAAAGGAGGGCGTGAGAACAAGACGACCCTGCAGCGCACAAGCAGCGCGTCGTGGTAGGGCCAGAAGCTAGTGTTCAGGCAGCTGAGCCCGAGTCCGGAGGCTGCTGGGACACGAGTAACCCAGAGGGGCCAGGACCCATGGGAGGGCACTGGAATGGGCAGCAGCCCTGCAAGGTCAGGATACGCAAACATGGTGCCAGCCTTGCAGAGAAGGAGGCTGGTTACATACAGAGAGACTGAACATAAAAGTAAGTATCTTGAAGACAGCAGAAATCGTATTTCTCACTATTAAAGAAGTCAGGAACAAAGACGGGAAAAGAGGAAAGCTAGAATGAATCCCCTGGTGTCATACTAAAAATGGAGGTAACAATAGACAGGTAGTCAGATATAGAAATACATATAGATATCAATGTGTATGTGAATATGCATATATTTTCTAGCGCTGTCTACTAAAGAGCCCAGTAGCAGCAATACTCCAGTGGCAATGATACACCTAGTGTTCAGACCTTGGTTTTTAAACACCATTCATTCGCCACTAAAAGAAGGCAGGGCCTTTTGGAGAAAAAGCCAATATCTAGGCTGGGACAGGGACAATGTGAGTTGAGTCTAGAATGTCTTAGTATGCCATAAAATAAGGAAGTGTTCAAAGACTCGTGATGATATGTTAAAAGTCATGGAAGCTAGCTTGGTCCCAACTGGCCAAATTTGAGATAATTTTAACATCAAAATAAATAAGTTATGATAGTAACAGATTATAACTCATTGAATAAAACCGCAGTCCACTAGTTCATATTGAATGGAAAAATAAAAGGAATAAACAAAAAGAAAGAAAGCAAGAAAGAAAGCTCTTCCTTATAGTAGAATGCTAAGTAAGAAATGCAGAAAGAAAAATGGAATTAGAAAATCAGCATTCTGCAGAAATCACAGTGATAATCAATTCAGGCAAGAAATACCAACAGATATTTAAAGTAATGGGTGAAACTAGAGGAAATTTTATAGTCCAAAGTATCTCCTCATGAAATTATTCACTAACTATAAAGGGGGGAAGGTAACTTTATGGTAGAGAAAGCTGGCAGATCCCATAGCAGTGATCAAAGTCACCACCACCAGTAAGAGCACAAATCAACATCAAGTGTGGCCGATAACATGAAACGAGAAGAACTCAGCATCACCTCTGTGAAATGCTGGCCAACCATGCATGACCTGGATCTAATCATGACATATATCTGCTAAACCCAAATTGAGAGACAGGCTACAAAATGATGGGCCTGTCATCTTCTAAAAGCTTCAAGGTCATTAAATCCAACGGAAGACTAAAAACTGATTGGTTCCAGGAGGAAGGGGACTAGAGATGACGACACAATGGATCCAACCATGATCCTCAATTGAATTCTTTCACTACAAAAGAACATTCTCATGAAACTTGAATGGGTCTCTCTGGGTGAAGTGTACATGGGAGCTCTTTGCAATATTTCTGCAATATTTTAAAGTTTGAAATTGTTTCAAAATAAAAAGTTAAAAAGAAAATCTCATGCTTGTTGCTCCTTTATACTGCCTCTGTGTGAAATTTATCTTGATACAGACATAAAGTAGGTATGTATCTGCTTTTCTTAGTTCTTAGAAATGTTACTACCAACTCAGGACAAAAACAAATTAGAGCATACTCAAAAATACAAGTTAATTTATCATAATCTTAAATCATTGCTGATAGAAAATTCAACATTCCCCAATAGTCATGGCACAAAACAAAGTTCAGAATTCAGAAAAATATTAGTGAACTTTGTAAAGATAAATCTAATTAAAATAAACACACCTTCATTATATCGGCCTTGACAATGAGCACTAAACATTTATTACTGCACAATACTGCTTTTGGCTTTTGACCAAAAAGAAGAATGAATAGAAAAAGGCAACTTATTTTCCTTCTGACATCAATATAGGCCATAAATGGAAAGATTGGTGACTGTTTGCAAAAGGTAAACCACAATACAATACTTACAAGTTTAGACTTAAATCTTGCAATACTCATAGGTTTTCCATGCAAAGGCGTTCCTACCGTACCTATTGATGTGTCCAATGGCCGTGTTGATTGTGACTCGTGGACCACCATCATCAGGCCTCAACACGTATGGTGGGAAAATGTCGTCATCATCCACAACAGGCTCAATGTCAGTCTCACCCGTATCAACTGACTTGGAACATTTGTTTCTCAAGATCTGAACATTTTACAAACAGAATTTATGATGAGAACAAATGCCTTCTTGGCCATATGCTGGTTGTCTACCTCTGTGCCTACAGAAAACGCTCCCTTGCCATGGAACCTCTCTCCTAACAGAGCTCAATGCTCCAGACACCTGCTCCAGAACCTTCCTCCCAGCATCAATCATGTGGAGACAGTCATCATACAGTGGCAAGGTTTACACTGTACTGTCCCTACACACACATGTGCCAGTCTTTCATGAGTATAGGAACTATGTCATCACCCTCAAATTACTCCACAACTCACTCAACTGTTACTACACTGTCCACACCAACAGTGCACTTTCCAGGCACTCCTCCCCAATAATCCATCCAACCATTTTCACTATTTCATGGTGAGCTTTCACTTTGTAAAATACTGCTGGCTCTTTGTAATTATGTTCGACTTTTTAATTGCACACCCCTGTCGAGCCTGTTCTCTGTACACAGAACTGTTTTTCTCTATTTCTATGCAGGTAAAAAAAAAAATAGATTCTGCATTAATTTTTGCATCTTACCTTTTCAATAGCTTTGTACGTTTTAAGGTCTTCTTCAAAACTTTTTATTTTGTCTGTATCTGCTAACATTATATAGTTAGAGATTGGTGCCCTTGCTCTTCCCTTAGATTGAACGTAAGATCGATACTCTGTGGGCAAATCAAAGCGAACCACCAAGTTGCACTTTGGTATGTCAACACCTTCTTCCACAATACTTGTTGCAATAAGCAGGTTGGTCTCATGTGCTCGAAACTTCCTCAGTACCTGAAAAAAATCCACCAAAAAAAAAAGCAATCCTAAGAAATTTTCCAAAGAAAACAATGTAGTAAAAATAAGTGACAACTGTCGTTTCTGCTACATACTCAGGGCATGCAAAGTCTTTACAAGCCAGGCTAAAGATGACATCAATCAAAATTCGAGATGCATGAAACTCTGAGTTAATGACAATTTTCAACTGCGTGTAAAATCAAAGTGCCTTTTAACTTTACAGAAGTGCCTGTGTACAAATCACAGAAAACATTCAGATTGAAGGCACCGGCTTCTTTAATGACCACAAGAGAATCTAACTCTAATCCCGCATTGTGCAAGGGTCAACTGTATATTCCAGTGCCTCCAGCAGTTCCTAGTAGGTAAAAGTCACTTAAATATGTGAGGAAACCAGGGTCGGGGCATCTGGATGCAAAGCACAGGCATGGCTTGAAAGTCGAGTGAACAATCAAGTAAACATGTTTAACAAAAGTAGTGACTCCACTTGACAATACTGAAAAATGAAGGTCACTAGGGAAGAGAAATGAAGGGGGCTGAAGCACCTAACGTGGACTTAGTTATGGTATTTAAAACATCAATAAGAAAGAGCTAGTATAAGTTCCAGAGCAGGTAGGTAGTCTTCTTAAATTACCTCTTTTAGAGGTCCTTAACCATAAAGCATGGGTCTGTCTGAAGAATTACTTCTCGGGGAGCCTTAAAAAATGTACATGCTAAAATTATGTATCCAGTACTTACTTCATTAATTCCACATTTATTGAATGACTAAATTATTTAATTAATCGATTCCAATTTTAAAACAATCTAATTCAACAAAGTGATGAGGTGACTCCACTTCTGCAGTCCTGCTGACATGCTGACCCCCATGACGGTGTTTTACGTGCGTGAGATAAGCCAACGTCCCTCCAAAGATGCCAAAATTCTTTCACTAAAATCCCTAATCACTTTGAATTAAAAATTACAAGCAAGGCATTACTTATTTTTTGGAATCTTGGGAATTTTCAATTTAAAAAATCAGAACTAATTAAAAAATAAAGTGAAAACTTTTTTCATACTAAATTTAAAATAACATTGTTTCTCAATCTAGGTTAAGTTAAATAATGAAGTTAAATAATAAAGTAAGTTGGGTTTTCACACAGATCAATTAGACTCTGACTATTGGACTCCCCAAACTTGGAATATTATCAAAAAGCTATGATGTAGAAAATGACATCAATGTGAATTATTCTGTTACTTTTAAGTTTAAATAACAAACTTTAAATGAAAAGTTTTTGTTTGTGAGCCAGAACACTAGATTAGGCTTTCAAGTCTTTAGAATGCTATTTCCTACATTAAAATCTTGAAAAGCATGAAAAAAATTCAGCCAAAATCTTTATGAAAAACAAAACACTTTCCAGGAAAAACTTTCAGTTAGTTGTTTCAGAGTCATATGGAGTCGACAGGAGTTATGGTTACACATGCTGTTTTACTACAAAATGCAATTGTGTGTCATCAGTCCAACAAAGGAAAATGAAATGGTTGATAGCAGTTAAGACACAAAATTGAGTTATCAGACAGCTATTCTAATTCTGAAATCATAAATCACTATACAGTTACCTCAGAGAAGACTCTAATTACAAGCAAGTATTCTGTATTACTAGAAGATGCTGAGGAACGATGAAGTAAGGGAGTTCTTACAGGCAGGGCTGGTCTGCTGTGTTCTGAAAATGGTCCCTGTACCATTATTTTAACATAAGTTACCTCTTCCTGTTTTCTGAACTCCGCTTCCATCTGCTTGTTACGAGGCTGGTTCTTTCCGATGCCGTGTCCAGTTATGAAATTGCTGCTGATGTAAGCCAGCTCTGGATCTTGTTTGCCCGCTTCCTTTATCAATCTAAGAAAATTATATACGTTTGGAAGTTAAGCATTGCTGAGGGAAAACAAATGTAAACCTTTGTTTGTAAGGTCTCCCTGAAAATGGAAATACGTGTATTTTTTGCCAACATACCTAACAAAAGGGTCTTGGTATTTTTTTTCAACTGGCTTAAACAGCAATCACTGCCACTCTTCACTGAGCAGATGTGTGGACCAAGTAGGTACTCCTAACACCAAATACAGGGTTTATTTATACCGATGAATGAAATACACACAGCACCTCAAACTTTCTAATTTGGCAGCGATGACTTAAGAGAACTGTGGCCCGGCAAGGGAGAGAGAAACACAGATTCCTCATGCGGATTCCTTCGGGCCACACACACTTCCCTAAAAGCCCACTGCCTTCTATAAACGCACGCACTCCTCACGGCATCAGTCACAGCTTTGTCTCGGAGGCCATGCTTCCACAGAAGTACTACCAAACACCCTGACAGCAAAGGGAGAACTTCTACAGCAAAAGAAAACTTCCTTCTCCCTCTACGTGTAAAAAGTGAGTTCCAGCTGTGCGTGCAGGGGCGTGGCTGGTTTCTTCCACCTTACCCGACACCTTTATCACCCTTATTGGTAAATTGGAAGTGGAGCTCTAAACAAAGAAATGCCTGCGTCTACTGACGACCACCTTCATGCCCAACACTGCCCTGGCTCCAGGCACTGAGCGCCATTCTGTGTAAGGGAACACTGCCTGGACTTCAGTACAGCAAAGCCCGACTGCCCGTCCCACACCCTGAGGAAAGAGAAAGACTCCGCAGCTCGACCCTCTTCCTGCCGGCTCCTCTCTGCATTAACTAGAATGCCGCTGTAACCTAAGGCTGGCCTTCTAGCTGAGAAATGGAAAAGAGCTACGGATGAGATCACGTTACATGGGTACAGAAGGTTAACAGTTAGCGTTGCCATTACAGCTATTTTGGAAATATCCACATTCAAAAACTCAGCACACAGGATAAATGGTTCCACACCTGACGTAAGTGATTCCATATGGTTCTTCTGAAGTCATACAACATAGTATAAATTCCTAATAGAAAATTGCATTTTTAAGTCAAACCATTCTTCCCCTGTCCCTCCCCTAAATACATGAAACAGACTAATATCAAAGAGCTGGAAGAAACCTTGAGTGGCCATCTAAAATATCTTCCTGTCTCCAGACCAGCAAAACCCTGGCATGTCCAGGTTAATCTGAGACCTGTTTAAAATTCAAGTACTTAAAATGTTCAGAATCAGAAACTTCCTCAATATGTTCCAAGGTTGGTTTAGTTACTATAATAAACTTATGTCACTAACAGAAAGCTCTGTTACATGCAAATAGCATGCCCCAGAATCTAAAATACGAAATTCTTAGAATATGTACTTCTAAAATTTAGTTTATGTAAACAAGCACCAATTTGAATGCAACACAGGTAACAAAAATGCATTTTGAGTTACTCTTAATTAGGCAAAGAATGTACTTTACTTTGCCAAAATGATCAATCTGGCAGACTTCAATTAGCTGAGAAATGGAAGAAGCACTAAGAGTAAATTTATTTCTCCTTAATGAAACTCGCATTAACACTGCAGAGGACAGAACAGACAACATGCACATTAATAAACAGTCTCTTATAAGCAATAATTAAATGCTATATACCTAGGCTGATAATGTTTAGAGAGAAAAACCTTATTTCTCTATCAGATGAATTGAAGGGATGCCTAAGCACGTGCAAACAGAGCGGCAGGCTTCCAGAGAAGCGCAACAGGCCTGCCGTCGTCAGGGGGCTTCCGGAGAAGCGCAACAGGCCTGCTGTCGTCAGGGGCTTACCAGTAGCCCAGACTGCTTATAGATTTCATGGTACCACAGAACTGGTGAGACACAGTGTGATTTGTTTCTTTTGCCTCTTACCTGAGTTTGTGTGAGTTGTTTCACAAGCAAGCTGTCTGATAAGCTATGCTGTTGTTCTCTAGTGCACAGAGCTGCTGAAACTATCTGCAGCAAAGAGCTGCAATTTCAAATCCATCAGAGACCATTGTCTTTGTAAATTCCATGAAAATTAACTACTAACAAACTGAAACTTAAAAAGCATTATTGTTGTATTATATGCAGCAGACAAAACTAAGAGGTTCTGGATGCTTACCTTCAATCTCTGTACCTAACTCACCACAGCTGGCATATCCCCACAGATCACATTGTGTGTAAATGCACATAGCCTCCCCAAATGTTGGAAATAGCATGGCCCAAAACAGGAAATGTGTATGCCACAGTCCAAAAACCAGTAAATGTACTACTGAAAACTGTGATTTGACCAAACGTGGTCATTTACACAGACTACAATGAGAGGGAAAAAATTCAAAGATACAAGCACTTATCATCTGATATGTCTGCCAGGTACTGACCTATGTCATTAACAAGATGCTTAATAGTGTCCCTTATTCCTTACTTATATTTTCTTAGCAATGTGAGAAAAATCAAATGTAATTCCTTTATGACCTTACCAAAAAACTATTGCTGAGAGTTATAATACACTGATACTGTGTTCCCCAAATGTACGCATGAGAAATTAGCACCTACTGTGCGTCAGGTGATAAAAGAGCCATTTTTATATTGTCGCTAATTAACAACCCAATGGGAGAGAGAGCTATTATTCTATTTTACAGATGGAGATGCTGAGGCTTTAAAAAGTAACTGTCACAAAATATACAACTAAAAAGTGGGTACAGATAAAAGGAACCAGGGCCCCCTGGAGAAATGACTGATTTTTACAGCCAGAGCAGGGAAACTACAAGACCCTGACGCATCGTGGAGTGCCAGACAGAAAATGCTCCCAAATAAAAGGATGAGGGCATGTCAAAAGGGTTATTACTTTGTGAGGGGTATAAATGTCTAACTAGTACATTGTTTTGTACACCTGAAAGAAACGGAAAAAAAGGGACACAGGAGCCAACTCAAAGCTCCCAATGGCTCCAGGTGGAACAATCTGAGCAACATAAACAGCGTAGCATTAGATTATAAGCCAAAGCACAAAATAAACAAACGGGTGGTGAACACACAATGGGAATTATAGATGACGTAATACAGAATTGTACACCTGAAATCTATGTAATTTCACTAACAATTGTCACCCCAATAAATTAAAAAAAAAATTTATTGGGAAAAAACAAAAAACAAAAACAAAATAAACAAACATGAGTCCATACTGATAAAAGAACATGATTCAATAAATATAAAATAAATAGGTAAATGGGATAAAAGAGACATGTTTTCCTTACAGAAGAATTTTAATAATATACATAAATATTCTCCTCTCCAGGGAAGGAGGTTAATCCCTCCCTCCCAGGATAAACTAGGCTTTGTGACTTGCTTCCAAAGAATAAAGAAAAGGGCAAAATGGTAACGTTACAGGGGAAAAGCCTGGCAAACACTATCATAACCACGTGATAAAAGTTTAACATCACCGTGATATTTCATGTTGATACCATGACCCCTGATACGATGTGATGGGAAAGACACTTCATCTCTGTGGTAGTCTTCCGAATCCTAAAGCCCAGTCTAATTCTAAGAAAAACATCAGACAAATTCAAATTGAGAGGCATTCTATAAAATACCTGACTAGGACTCCTCACGACTGTCAAGGTCATCAAAAACAGGGAAAGTCTGAAGAACTGTCACAGACCAGAGGAGACTAGGGAAGACATGACAACTAAATGCAGTATGGTACCTTGGATTAAAAAGACAGAGGATAGTAAGGGGAAAACTGGCAAAACTCAAAAGTCTGGAGTTTAGTGAATAGTAATACACCAATGTTAGTTTGTTAGTTGTAACAAATGCCCCATGATAACGTAAGATGTTAATAATATAAGAGATGGGGGAAACCAGGTGGGAGGGTATAGGGGAACTCTGTAATATATTTTCAACTTTTCTGTAAACAAAAAGTTATTAGGAAAATGGGGGCGGGGCTAAGAGAGAGCATATGAACCCAGGTTTGTCCATCATCCATGTCACACAATACTTAGTAAATTACACAGTGCAAAGAGCACTGGACTTGGAGAGTGGAAGCTATTTTCTGCCAACTGATTATCAGTGTTATATTGGGAGGGTCACAAACTGAGTCTTAGTTTCCTCATCAATAATACAGTAAAAATACCTACCTTCGCCCCTCATGGAGTATTATAAAATTTTTAAATATATATAAAGATAAACCATATGTATGCCTATATATAAGCCTATATGTATATAAGCCTATATATAAACAATATATAAGCCTATATATAAACAATATATAAGCCTATATATAAGGCAAAAGGAAAACTATAAACCTAAGACTGTATACATACTTACATTGTATATAGAAGTAGCTGTGATTTACCTTTTTAATTAGGAGAGGAGAAAACTGCCTGTGTATTACAATAGCTTATACTCCCATGAAGCTGTTCACTGAAAAAGGGTCTTTCCTCCCATTAAATTGATGGAAGGAAAGAATCTGGATTTCAGGAAGTTTTTCTAAGCTTATTAAAAAGCTTACTGGAACAAGACCTCTATTGTGTATTTAATTAGCTACTCATAAAGTCAACCCTCAAACCGCTCTTGCTTCATCATCCAACACTAAATTCCAGCCACATTTTATGAAAGTTGATCACAATTAATCTGATCCTTAAAGTCAACAGGAAGGACCTGATTGATTTTTGATAAACCTTTTCAGACTAATACTTCTGCAATGAAAACTGGCACACCTAAAAACTTACGTAAAGAGCAGCAAGGAAGACAATAAACCCCCATTTCTACTCTCCGAGCCCCAGAAAATGTATTTAATTCGTAAACCATCCTGTAAGGGGGCAGGGAGTGCGTCTGTAACTAGGCTTAGAACTGCCAATATTAAACTCTTCTGACCGCTGAGATGCCTTTCCCCCATTCTAAGAAAGAATCCCACGAGGCCGGCTCTCCCAGGTCTGTCTCCTGGCAGCCTTCCCACGGTGAAGCTGGGGCTTAGGGCTCTGTGGTGCCCAGGGGCACGATGAGTGCACAGAGGATTGGAAACTAGGAGGTAGGACGTCAGGATTCCTGAATTGTCTCTGCCAATGACCAGCAATTTAACTCAGAGCAAATCGCTTTTCCTCTGGAGCCCCTCTCTTTTTTACAAAAATAAGTGGGTTGGATTAGACAGTCAGTGAAGTCCCTTTCCAACCTTAAACTTCTGATTTCAATGTAATTCACTACCTCAAGTTATTTTACTCTGTATTTATCACAAGGATCAGGCCCAATGACTATGACAATTACCAGACTGAAAACCACCAGATGACGACCCCAGAGTCCAATTTCTTGTTACTCAAGTAAGTTTTTAAAAATCCCAAACCAGTCAGAAGCAGTTTAGAAAAAAAAAAAAATCCCAAATTACCTCAGGAAACAAAGCTTAATTTCTCCTCAGAGATCACTACTTGCAGAAAAGGCTCTTAGGGATCAACTTTGGCCAATTAATGGATCTCGTAGAAAAGTGAATTGTCTGAAGTACAAAATAAAAACCCTGTTTTTGGCCTTATAAACAGCATCTATCTACAAACCAAAAGAACTAGACATTAGGTGACCATGTGACAACAATTTGAAGTACAACTCCTTGGCTCTGTCTATGTTCAGGAAAGACAAACTTCTATTGAAAAAGAGGGTGAGTGAGAGAAAACCCACAACCTAATTTAGATTCACTCTCACCTTTGCCAATATTCTCCAAATTCTTCCCTAATATTTTTATTTTCTCCTGATTCAGAAAACTTTTAATATATAAGCTGTGAACCAATCCAAATTGCAAATCCAGCTGTTGTAAACTTTTTTCCACTGCAAATTTGCAAACTTGAATGGACGTTTGTTAAGGGAAAAAAAGGTAACAAAAAATTAGCCACAATAATACCCAGACAAAACTCATCTGAAGATCACTTTCTGGAGAAAGCGTGGTGTGGGACGCTGACACAATGTCTACACAACCACATATTGAGAAATGTCTGAACTGAATCTAATCACTGAATACGAAACAAGGAATGCTTTATTTTAATTTTTCTATGCCTGCTCTCTATTTTAGATGGATTAGAATGGATTAGCATCCTTTAAGGAAAAACCAGTCAAAGCTAGCCTTATGGGAAAGCTACTGTACACGCACACATCCTCCCTGCCAACCCCAGTGAGGCCTTACACGTGAACCTTACGCTGTGATGGTGCCATGTGACGACACTTACACAACACTTCTGCCAGCTCTTAAAGCCATCACAGAGCTCATTTCACAAAACAAAGTGCCTTGTTCTCCTACGGGAAGAGATAGTAATCTTAGAGGTTTACCTGTTTAAGACAACTGCTGTGTATCTTCTTTCCACAAAAATAATTCCGCATAAAATATTGGTAAATGGAGAAGGAAAATTTGTCTCTGGCTTCTCCTTTTCTTCAATTTCTTCATCTTCATCATCATCCTCAGAATCACTCCAAGACACGTAATTATCCTGATTCCTGTTATTGTACCACTCAACGCTTTCAAACTGCTGTCGCTCATATGGTTTGTATTTGCGTAGGATTTCCAGCAGTTTGATTACTTTAGGAGTTACAAATTTCAGGTCAAGGGAGGCAGGTGAGAAGTGCTCTTCACATAGTGCATGGATTTTCCGTAGGAAAGTGTCTGTAAACAATAGAAATTTCCTGTGCAGCTCCTCTTGTTCGTGTTTGATGTATTTCTGCAGTTCTCTTACCATCATCCCAGCTACTTTATCTGCACACCAGGGTCCCAGAACTACCAACACCGCACGACAGTCTGACAGTATCTACAAAAGAATGCAAGAGCCAAACGCTAAATGATGATCATGTAGCATTTTCCGATGGGGTTTCAGCTGTCTTCAGTCTGCCTCTTCAAAATAAATTTACCCCACCAATATTAACACTGGGGTTAATTCCCCAAGGTTTGGGGGAGGGCCAGTGGTCTGTCTGTTCAAGTTCTAACTTTCCATATACCGGGGGTGCCAAAAAAATGTATACACATGATTTGTACTCATCTTTTATTATATTGAGTATTACAATTGAGTATTGTAATTTTAATAGTTTTTTCTTTCTTAAAATGTGTATACATTTTTGTTGAGTATTGAGTATTACAATATTGAGTATTACAATTTTAATAGTTTTTTTTTCTTTCTTAAAATGTGTATACATTTTTTTGGCATCCTCTGTGTATGTCCAGAACCATCCTTTTATTTTCCCCAGCAAAAAATTATCAAATGATAGAAATTAAAAGACGCAATTGTATAAAGTTAATAAAACTTAATTTTAGATCTGTGATTAGTTAGTTAGAAGTACAACTGAGTCATTTACTGCCAGGTAACTAGGAAAGGAATTATACAGCAGAGTCATTTTATAAGTCATTTTATTTTAGGTATCAAAGAGCAAGACAATTTTCCTTTAACTTTACGCCCACACCTTACAACTCCGGCTCAGAACAGAATGGAAAATCCATAGCTGGGCTATTACTAAGGAATCTTCTGCAGGCAAATGAAAGACACACTGGGTTGAACATGGACTTAAGAAAAATTCAAGTTCACGGGCTGAGAAGTGTGTGGGTGTTGCTGCTTCAGAAAAAATCAGGAGAAGAGAAATTGAGATGCAGATTCAACCCAGTGTGAACATTCACAAGGGTTGCCAACTCCTAGGACAAATGTACTTAAGTCTTAGTGCAGCAGGATAACTGAGGGTTTGTCAATCTCAGCCGCGGAACCTCACCCTCAGATGTGCATGGCAACAAGTTCCAGGGGGGTCTGGGTGCACACTTCTGAGAACCACTATCCTAAGGGATCTCTTCTCAAAGCTGGATCACACTCAGGGCTGACAGGTTCAGATTCAGTTACACACCAGGAAGCAGCAGCAGAATTCCTTTAGCCCCAGGATGTGAGCAGGAATTAACTCATCTGACCAAGAAATGAAAAAACTGGACTCACTTCTTTTATTTCAAAAACCATGACATGAATCCTAACTCATCTCTTAAATCAGGAAGGTCCATACTTAATAATAGAAATGTCTGTCAGGTAATAGTAACCTCAACCCAATATATGTTCAATGAAGAATGTCCAAAGAGATAAGGAGGTAAGGCCTTAAGCTAACATGTATAGAAAATAGCCTCATTAGAAGCATATGTTCACTTCAATATTAAAAATAAACGGAAACCTTTTATTATCCATCCTATACTTACTTTGTATATGCTTACCTGTTTAGAAATTAAAGTAGAATCTCTTTCTTTTGAATGTACAGATATGTTACAGTCATTGATAAAATTAAGTGCTTCTTCTAATTCCATCAGCAGTCTCTCATAAAGCCCACTTCTGTCCGTAAATGGTCCACAATCCACCACAATCTCACATGGTTGAGAAGTGTATCTTGAACATCAGAAACAAAAGTTGCCGACACTACAACCAATTCACTACAGAATTATGAGCCATTACACATCTAAACCATAAAAGAAACCTCTACGTTCGGTTTGTATGCCCACTTGGGATTAACAGGCTCACAACGAACCTTCCTGACATGGCGCTTGCTTTGCCGATACTCTGCCTGTTGGGGCTCAAGGAATGACTGCGGAAGGCTGACGGTCAAAGAATTTTGTGATTGCATAATTATCTCAGGTTTTCTATTTCATGTTTTAGGTTTAGACTTTTACGCTTGCCCCCTTAGGAACAATGTTGGTCAAAATACTCAAGAAACTCAATTGTGATTACTTCTCAGAAGCAGAAGTCAGGGATGGGGCGGGGGTGAGGCAGTGGGTAGATCACAGGGGAAAGTGTTATCATTCAATTTATCCATTTCCATACTATTTGAAACTTTTAGCATTTGTAAATGTCAATTTTGTTTTTCATGTGTTTTCAACATATCCTAATTAAGAAAAGCTCCCCCCAACTTTCAATTAATTATGATATAATTCCTTGGATCTTTCATGCCTTTCATAAAATACGACAACCAGAATGGCACATAATATTCTAAAAGCACATACAATGATGAATTAAGGAAAAGAAATACAGTAAAGATATACTTAAATACTACAGTTTTCATTATTCTCAACCAGAATTTATACTTAACCAAAGAATCATATTTAGAGAACTAGGTAATGCCAAATTCAACACATTACTGATCAGTTTTACTGAAATGCTCCAAGACCTTTACTTCGGAAGATGTCAGTAGTACCGGCCCACCATCCTCATTCAGGCCCAATAAAAGCAAAAGTATAGCCTGTTACTGCTACCTCACAGGACACTGGGTCAGGAAGTCAGAAAGGGCGTGTCCTAAAGGTCACGAGGTCTATATTTCGTAGGAGTTTGGACGCCTAATTTCCACGACCCTAAAACATTACCTTTTCCCCTCATTCTTCAAAGAGAACTTTCTCCAAATTCAGCTAAATGACAGGCACACTGCAAGGTGTTTTCCATGTATCAATGTAATTAATCACCAAAGAATCCCCTGACTGTCAATGTCATTTTGGGGACAGTAAATGACTCACTTTAAGGCACACAGCTTACAATTAGTGGAGAGAGTATTCAAAACCCAGGTCTGACTTAACTCCTGAGAAATCCCTCTTCTCTATTTATTATTAATATCTATTCCAAGAACGACCACTAAGTAATCTCTAGCCTTATTAAAGAATACATCTACCAAGGATATAAAGGTATTTTAACATGAATTGAATTAGATTTATTTAAAAACCTAATTTATACAGGTTCCCTTCCACCAACTTAAACAAAGAAGAGAGACAGTCTGTGTGAGTGTGTGTGTGTTAATGAAACTCAAAATAGCAACCTCCTCAAAAAGAGACAAACCTAGAAATTATAAACATCTTTCTCAGGAAATTCACACCTCTTTTCAAAAGTACAGGGTGTTTCCAATCATTTTAAAGCATACTGTGAAACTGAATTCTCTTCATAATGTTCTTTCAAACCACCATGTGGGACATTTAGGTCAGAACGACAAAGCACACACACTGACAGAAAAGAACACAAGTGTACGGTCCAAGCTCCCAGTCCTTGCCGCTATCAGCAAATACGAAGGGCCCGCATTTATGCAATATTCTCTCTCAAGGCAGAAACAGCTCCAGCTGCTACTCTCTGTGGAAACAAGGTTAGATCTTTGCCTTCACTGTCCCGATGAAGAACTGTTAGTCTTGCTCATTCCTTTTAAAAGCCATTTGTTCACTTAAACAGGTACTATCTGCTAGGCTCCAACAAAGATACTGAAGGCTTAAAATCAGTTACAGCTCGTCTCATCACAGCCGTCATCTGAAGTGCATACCTGTCTAAAACCACCAAGTCAGTTGCAGTTTCAGCATTACTCTTAAGAATTTTCTCCAGTTTCTGAATCTTCTCTTCCAATTCCTCTGGATCACATTTCCCATTTAAAATGGAAGCAGTTAGTCCCAAAATACGAGGGCATGATGGACAACTTTCACAGAGCTAACATAATAAAAGATACTGACAGTAAGAAATTCATTTTGCAAGGCCATAAAAAGAGACATCACCATATTAAAACACATCAAAAAGACTGACGAATACTAAAAATATTACTTATGGTATTATTATAGCTTGTTTAAAAGATCTGTTTATCAAAAAGGCATATTTAAATACACTATGACATTATCCAATTCACTTGACAGAGTATGTAATTCATTTATTAATATTGTTTAAAATTTTATTACAGATATAGATTATAGATTATTTATTATAGTTTAGTATTCTAGATTATAGAAATAAATTCACATTAATTTTATATTCATTCATTCATACACTGGAACCAAGTTCCCAAAACTGGTAACTAATGTTATTGTTTTGATATATAAAACACGGCTTATACTCAGTAATTTGACGTGAATTATTAAGAATAAAATCTAAAAACTCACCTTCATAATTTCTCGGTAGGGATGGTCTAGGATTGCAAGGTGACACTCATCAAACACCAAAAGGTTAATGTCTGAGAGTGATAAGTAACCATTTTTCAAAACATTCAAGGCGACATAGCAAGTCATAACGAGAACCTAAAATAAAACCGACATCAAGATACAAACGTGCCATTCACCTGCCGATACTTATGGTATTATTATATCTTGTTTAAAAGATCCGTTTATCAAAAAGGCATATTTAAATACACTATGACATTATCCAATTCACTTGACAGAGTATGTAATTCATTTATTAATATTGGTGCCATTGTACGTAAGTGAAGACTAAGAAATCCCTTAGTCAAAATTAAAACAAAAATTCTAAATGTCTGGAAGCTCATGCTTTGGAACCAAGAAGTAGAATTAGGAAAACATAAAACAGATTAAGAGAAAAAAATTCTTGATAATGGAGACGAGGTTTTTATGATAAATCTATTAAATCTATTTCAGTGTTCAGGTTCCTACAGTCATATTTTGACAGATGAGACCTGTCAATTTAAATCACAAAACAATTCACACTATTTTTTCCCTGTTTTTCTGTTGAACTGACAAGGTTTCTGGAAGATGACACAAACTAAACGTTCTTTTTATAGCTTACTATTCTGTGGACCTTTATATGCCTTTTTAACAAGGACTTAGCCCAATACGGGAGGCATGCTAGGAGACTACAGACGCTTACGGTTACTTAGGCAGCATCTCTTAACCATTTCAGATCCGCCAACACCAATACACAAGCCCCCAACACATGCTGGCTACGTGGAAACATGAAGTTAGAGGAAGTCTCTGGCAAGGACCCAAAGACCTCAACCAAGACATCATCTGCAGTTTCAAGACACTTAAGAGTAAATTTTCTCAAAGCAGGTTATCTGCAAGTTGGAAATAGGTCGTAGAAATTTGTGCTTTTCAAGCACGTAAGTCACACTATAAAGCTGTTTCTTTCCTATGAAGTAAACACAAATTAGCAATTTAGGTGATTTTAGGATGAAACTCACAGTGAGAAAGAGTGCATCAGGGCTAGTTTCTAGATGACAAAGTACAGGAAAGTAAGAGTTTTCTAACCTAACTCAGACAACCAAGGCAACAGGTCATCTCATAAACCAAGTCAAGAACTTGTAGGGATTTACAAAGTGAAAGTCTCCACAAGTCTTACCTGGTGCTTAGCAAACTCTTGGTTCCATTTCTCTTTTGTCCAAGATGCATTTACTTCTAGGTTTGAGTATTCCCCAACCTTGAGATCTGAATGAGTTCTGACAGCTGACACTTGTTGAGCAACCTGGTTTGCTGATTAAAATATAAATTCCATGTAAATATGAGAAATCTTACTTAGGTGGCCCTCTGGACTACTAATGATTAAGACAGTTACGGAAACCCTTATTATTATATATCATACCTAACCACCTATTTGTGAGATAGCCCACCTAAAATCACATTTCCAAGGTTATATCCTCCAAAGTGTACTTGTCAGACTCACCACCCTGCCTTCTGTCATTCACTTCAGAGAACCTTTTATCACCTTGCTTCTTTATAGCTGATTTCCCCCAATCTAAGAACATAACTTCTAGGCTGGAATGGTAACTATTCCACATCCACCCTTCGTGTTTTCTTCCATAAAATTAGATTGTTTCACCAAGAAACAAGACAGGCTAGTATGTACTTAAAGCACATGATAGCATCACATGCTGAGACAATCTAAAAAAAAAAGGAGAGGAGTGACATGGTTATACTGGCACCCTCACAGCGCAGCTTCAAATTTTATACTTTTTATTTTAACATATAATCCCAAACACAGAAAAAACGGTATTTTAAACTATTAAGGAGCATCAACTTTCTTTCTACAGCCGAGGTAGCAAAATCATCAATCAAAAAGTTACCTATCTCATAATCAAGCACCTTTTGACATACTCTGTGAAGCTAAAACATCAAAAACAAAAAGAACTGTAACAACTTAGATTATGTTCCAAAAGTCATCCATTCAGAAGCAATGCAGAATCAGAATTAAATGCAATTACACTGAGGAGAAAAGCTACCGTTTCACACCTGTGAAATAAAATGGCTAACATTTAAGAGAAATAACTATAAAGTTAAGAAACCACACAAAGTTGTTACATTTCTGCTATCAGAGCTTCCACAGGACATTACGGCTCACACTCGCCATGCTCGCAATAATTTAACCTAATGCCCATAGAGAAAATGTGCTCAACCGTAAAATCCCATCTAGTCTCCTCCACGAAATCTGTAGAATAATTTTGTATTACCAGAGTTGACCAAGAACACCGTCCTCTTCCCATGTGTGCTGAAGTCTCCCCTGATCTGATAGGACAGCTCTTTAGTGAGTAGTACTGCAATAAACGTCTTCCCTGAGCCAGTGTTCAAACACACTATGGTATTATGGTCCAGAGCTGCTTCAAGCAGTTCGACCTGGAAACACAGTGGAAAAGAAGATTACACACTTCTCGTGGAAGTACAAAAGTTAGAAATTGGATTTTGTTTGAATTCAGGAAATTTCACTGTTTTCTAAAATCTTCCTCCAATCAGTTTCCCAAAACGGTACTCTCTACATCTTTATCTGAGAATCACCAGAGGCATTAAAATGCCTGTTATATACAGCTGTGCTGTGTAAACATATGTTGAAACACATTTACAGTTTAAGAACGATTTCTGCACAGAAAGAATACTTCTCTAAAATTACACGAATGACTCAATTTACAGTAACTGTGACTCTGCCAGATCATGGCTGTTCAAACCCATCTCCATTCTAACCCAGCTCATGAGGACAGACACCTCCAAATGGCTGTTAAGGAAAAACGGGGTTTTCAGAGGGGCAAAAATACGGAACTTCACAAATAAAACTATCAAACCAATTATCCAGCAGATGTTAGAAAGGAAAAGGACTATTAAGAACAAAGTATTTGGAATGAGAAAATTAATCAGAAGAGGAAAGCTTGAAAAGGTAAATGAGCTTTATAAGTTGTGTCAACTATATGCTAATTTATTCCATTTTAGTGAAAATGCTCCAGTATTAGTGTTCTCATTAGTACCTGATATTTTCTTGGCGTATAAATGTTATCATGAATTGCTTCTTGTTGCCATGGCAGTCCAAAGAAAGGACCCATTGGTGAGGAAGCAGGGGTCATGAGCTGCAGGCCTGCCATGCTGAGGGGTTGCAAAGCAGGGCTTTTCATTCATCCAGTGTTTCTTTCATTGCATTTTTGTTCTAGCACAGCTTACTACAAAAGGGAAAAAGAATACCATTACACAACCATGCAGGGTTAAAAACAAAAGAAAGCACAGAAACAAGAGAAACATCAGAATATCATTCCTAAGGGCCTTTTCAAACTCTTCCTATAATTGTTTTAGCTTTTTCTTGATCTAAGAGGATCGTTTTAAAAGTCAAGCATTCCATACTCTCCAACCCAGCAACCCTCCACCTAGAAACTTGTCTAAAAGAATCAGAAAGCTACTCGTATACGAAGACCTAAGTACAAGAACATTTATTGCTGCATTATTACTAACAAGAAATAACTTTTAAATGTATTAATAAAAAATTAGCTAAATAAATTATGGTATGGCTATATAATGGAATACTTTGAATCCATTAAAATATATACGAGTATCTGTATTTACCTACATAGAACCGTGTCCGTAACATACCTTTAAAAGGAAATATGTATAGTATGATGCCTTTTAAATATATGTATATACAAAACATGTATATATTATATATATATAAAAATATATTTCAAATACTATTTGTCAAGCCAATGATGCTATTATTGATAAAACAACGGACAACATGCAGAAGGTTCTTAGCACTGTGCCTGCAGGTAGGATTCAAATGCCTGCCAACATTTAGTCTCTTCTTCAAAAGAACAAAAACACAGGACTTTTTCTCAACAACCATGCACAGATGATCAGCTATCTAAATATGTATCTTTAAAATATACACAGCCAAGATAAATTAAAACACAGCACACCATTCTGTGAAATGCAAGTTTTGTCATGGTATCTATACACTATTCTGTATTGCATGTATTCTTTCCCAAAGATAAATGTGATTATGTAAAATGACAAAATTAAAATTGGGTCCATCTAAAATTCCTAACCTGCAGAGAGAGGGTTAAGGTTTCAAAGTTCTATGTGAAAGTCCCCATCCGCTTTCCTGACTGTCAGCAGAATTGACTTGCTCGTAGAAGGGAATTTTCTCCCTGTACTGCTGTGGAGTGCTCATTGTTATTACTCTATGAAACAGGAAAGAAAGAATACCGCTCTTTGTTCCCTGACAACAGAAACTCTGACTCCCCTGACAATTTATAACCATGGGACAACACAGTGACTTAAGTTGTTGCATCTAATGCAACAAGAAATCTCAAGTGTAGTCCTTTTCAATGCACAGGCACGACACCAAATTGGGATTCCAGAGATTAATTCAGTTGACCGGAATTCACCATCCAACTAATATAAATGTGATCTCTGCAGGAGTCAAGGACCTCGGCAAAGCAGGCGCATCTATGGGCCAGGCTGTACAACCGTTCTCATCACCTTTCTTGGAGGAAGATGACCAGCAAAGCCATCTTCAGAGTACAATATGAAAATCTACCAAGTCATTAGTTTTGCTGGATCATTTCCCCCGGAACCACAGACTCGACAGCCATACCCTTCAACCCACAGGAAGTGTTCACTCTTCTCAATCCTGCTGGCCCTCAGGTTCACCATTCAAGCTCGTCACTCAGCACAGTTGTCAAGAACCCGAAATAAGAACCTATTTCACCTAATTCCCTGAGATCCGCCAGATCATTGAAGGCTCAAGGCTGAGACCTGCAGGTACTTTCCACCTGGCCACCTTCACATGAGCCCTCTCCTTCCTTCCTAGAGGCTATCCGTCTCCTTCCTTCCTAGAGGCTGCTTCCGATCTAGGATCATTTCTCCTTAAGCCTGACCCCTCATTTCTCACCCAACCCAAATGCTAATCTAAGATCAATCATACACGGTAGAAGGTGTCAGGAAATCAGACTAAATCCTGGTGGTAGATGGGAAAAAAAAAGAGGCAACAGTGTAACTTCCCAAGTACACCTTCGTCCACCTCCAGAGACCATGCACACACAGCCAGGAACCAGAAGCACCCGTCCTCCTTACCACTGTCACCATGTCACCCTTTCTTCTCAGACAAATGATGTTAGTCATAATTAATAACTCCAGAAAACATCATCTAAAAAATAATGATCTATTTTTTAAAAGAGAGAACTGTAGTCTTCAAAAATATATCAGAAAATACAAAGAAAAACTATGAAAGCATTCCAGATTAAAGAAGACTATATAAACAGACATAACGACTCAGCGCAGAAACTAACGTCAGACTGGATCCTGTACTGCAGAACAATGCCACAAAGGACATTCTGAAGCCCACTGAGAACACCAGAAAACAGCACTGTTAAGTTCACTAAGTTCTAACTGCAGTAGGGCTATGCACTGTGTAAGAGAATAGCCTTACTCTTGGGGAATCCACACGGAAGTGGTAAAGGGCCATGATGTATGCAGCTTATTCTCAAGGGGTTCAGAAAACCAAACCACGTGTAGTGCAGATATACAGAGAGTGTGTGTGTGCAACTGATAAAGCAAATGGGGCAAAAGGGATAAAGCACATATTCTTTGTTCCATTCTTAATCTTGCATCTTTTCCGTAAGACTGAAGCTATTTCCAAACAAAGAGTTTTAAAAAGTAAGTACGACCAATGAGATGAGGAGTTCCTTGAATATGTCTTGCATGTATCTGTATCACTCACTGCACCAAACCACACCAGGACATGGCAAACATACGATGCAGGTTTGTGAAATGAAAGCAATGGCCATGTGAGTGACATAAAAGCCGTCCAACAGCCTTTCAGAAGTATTATCATGTTGCATGCATTCAGAGAGCGAGACACACACCTTCTTCTTTTACGGACACAGATGCTCTGTCAGAACAAGCTGTCTGTCTCATTCTCTGCAGCTCTTACATTTCCTGATACAACGTCCCGTACATACAGTTAAGTAAATATCTGATGAACTGAGTCAGAGATTCCTGATGTCCACACAATAACATACAGAACACATCACAGACAGTTCAAGAGATATTCCTATTTGATTTGGAAATCCACAGCCACCCATTCCTACTCTCCTCAAGGGTGGTGCAGGAGAGGATTTGCAAGGAAAGGGAGGACAGCAATGGAACCCTCCCCATTTTATTTTCCATAATGTCATAATATAGAATTAATTTTCATTCATTTAGTATACAGTGGCTGGCCCCAGTAATGTACTTCCTATTTAGGGAAATCAAACTCAAGATTTAAAAATTCAACGGGTAATCCAATAATGTGAAAACAGAAAAACCTATAATTTTGCCAATTCTTACTTTCTTTGGCATGTTGAAATAGATTTTTTTCCCTTAACTTGGCCTTAATGAAAAGCTCTGAATCCCTGAAGGTAAGTAAAGTTCTACAGTTTCACAAATGAACTGACTACAGTTAACTGCTTTAAAAGGGCCAACAGTAACTCTACGTCACTTTTTCAATCACAGATTTTAAATTTCTGGTCAAACAACTTACACTCATAAAACTGGTGATGTTGTTTCATAGCTTGCATATATTATTCACTTAGAAATAACTTTGTAAAACACACGAATGCACTATTTTCCTCTTTCCACACAGGATAAATTGCTGATTTACCGTTTTAATGTTTGACATCCCTGTGTTGCTGTTGTCTGAACTGCATTTTGACATTGTGATAGCAGTTTATTGGAAAAACCACAGCATGCCCAAGCTTCTGCTCTAAAAATAAATGCAAAAATAGCCAATTTTAAGATTCCTGTACTTAAACTGAATGCAGACACATCTATAAGAGAGACCTACTGATATGAAGAGTTGAATAAAAGGCCATTATTTTGTATTAAATTTTAAACAAAAGACATTTGGGTTATTTTAGGATACTAAGTGTTATCTAAAACAAAGAACAAGAGAATGTATTGCAACAATAGCGTGACTAATTTCTAGAGATCTGGGAGAAAGAAAAAGAGAAAAGTTCAAAAAAAGATTTCAAAAGAAATACAAGGAAATGAAACAAATAAATCCTAAAGATAGGGATTAGGAAAATTAAAAAGCATAAAAATAAAAGGATAAGTACGTGTTATTTCCTAAATTCAAACACACACACACACACACACACACACACACACACACACACACAAATAATGAAGATGAGTCACCAGAAGAGGTGACTTGGTTGAAAATTCCAAATCACCTGGTAATAAGTCTTCAATACGTGTATAAAATGAGCAATTTCAATTTCTCAAAATGAAATTAAAAACACAAACTCAAAGAACAGTTAAATCCACACTATAAACTCTTATAGAATTCAGATACCACAGTTCTGAAACACAGAAAAAAAAGAATTCGGGACCCCAGTTCAACAATGTTAATATTGTGGGGAAATTTGAATTTAGGGGAGGTTCTCCTAATAGAGATCATAAACCAAAAACTAAGGAAGCATAAGGTACTGAGATGAAAGGCTTGATTTAATCAACACGTGCGGACCGTGTTGGATGTGACACCAGATCCCACTTATGCTCGTTACCTTACTGCAGTGCTTCTAGTGGCACAAGCTCTGAAGGAACAACGGGACAGAGGTCTCTTGTCACTTCTCTTAAGTCCAGTCTAGTTGTTTACAGGACGTTCCTGTGGAGGTTCAGCTGTCTCATTTCATACACAAATTTCTTTGGCTAGTAAGTTAACAAAGCAGAATGGGGAAACCTTAAACTATTTAAGTAGGTATATATTTACCTCAAAATGCTGATTCTAAGTTCTTTCAGTTTCCAAGTCTGTATTAATTCATACCCTAGGTAACCTAAAAGCAATCAGAGAGAATATTTTAGAACAAACAACTCATTTTTAAAAGCCAACTTTAAGAAATTTCCTACTTAGCCAAATTTTCATATTTAACTTATCAGTGTAGGATCCCTGGCAAAATAATTTATCTTTTGGGAGTCAAGAAAACAGCACATATCTGAAAGAGCTGCCCTTTAAAATTTGTATTTATTATTTTCTAATACAATTGAAAAATTTTAAAAGTTGTTAGTACAATCCAGTAGATATAAGGGAGAACTCTCGGCAGTAAATTACATTCCCCCCCAGTAAAATCTGGCTTTAAAAACACTTAAACACTATGGTAAGTTAGTATCATGCTTTACAGAAGCATACAAGTGTCTCCCTATCTATCAGTTTGTTGGTTCGTGTCTTCTGAAGATACCTCATACTCTGACTTTTAATTCCATATATACTACCACCAAGTAAGACACAAATTCAATACACCACCATCACACTCCACATTTTTTCTAATTCACATTCTCCTCTTTTCTAGAAGCGCCATAACCAAAATAATAAGCTGATAATCCTTTACAATTCATTGCAACTCCACTATTTACAAAATTACTGATCTTATCCAAATCATTTCCCTGGATAATTCTGTATAGATGCACTAGAAAGTTAACGTGCCAAGTACAATGACAACTCATTTTAAATTCATAATACAGGGCCAATAGAGCACGTTCTCTCATTTTGACGACCACGACTTAAACTACAAACAAGCACACTCCTGCTTGACAGGCCCTTTGAAGATAGCGCTGAAAAAGACATTCCACATACCAGATATAAAGTCAAGTTTTAGTACAAACTAACAAACTTAACCCACATTAGCATCTAACCCAGTACATGGCTGAACCCTTTCACACAAAGGCCTGTAACAACAGATGTGGCTAACCCTTTTGGTCTGAAGGTGAAAGGCATCTAGAGCTTCCTGGTGCACATTTTCAAAATTGGTAACAGAAAACTTCCAACTCATTCATGTTGTTGTAATGTGTCACAGATTCTGACACTATTTTTACAAATATTACTGACCTGACTTCACTCCTACTCTTGTGAAGTCCAAAATGCACAACTACCATAAAGTCCCATAGTGAACAAAAGAAAAAACATGAACAGTGTAACCTTAAAACACGGCCAACAGTGCTTCTGTAAGCTAACATACAAAACTGAGAAATGTTTGAAGAGCTTTTAGTTCCCAATATTTGACGAGAAAAAAGTTGAGACGTTCTAAATTAAAATTACAGCAGCTAGAGAGGGAAAAAGAAAGAAGTTAGCCTGTGAGTAACTGAGCAGCTCTGACAAAAGACCGCTCACTCTGCTGAGTGTATGTTGGAATTTCAGATTAATTTCCAGGTGGCTATTTCCCCAATTATTCTAAAGAGAGAATAGCCAGGCGCCTTCAAATCCCAGAAGCCTGCGCTTCGTATTTACATATGAACTACCCCGACTTGCCTACCTAGCCAGGGGAGCACACATTCTTCCTTGGACTCTGCTACCCCAGAAGCTCCACTTCACCTTCTCCCATCCCCTTTGTCTGCAGCTAATGTAAATTCTTCCTGAAAGGCTTCCACCTTTCTCCCCACGACCTCATGTATAAAAATGCTGTAAAACTCCCGGAGAATGGACATGCTTTCTATTCTATCTAGCCCTGTTGCTATGCCCCACTATGCCCCACTACCGGTCTTCTTTCTTGTTAACAATGGCTTAATAAACACTCTTTTAAAAAGACTTCTAGCCACTGAAGTTAAATTTTTTTTGTTTAACCTAATAGAAGATCCAAGGCATTATTTTAACTCCAACCAAGCCTAAATTGTTCAACGCACCCTTGGCTCCAAATACAAAGTAACAGCTTTATATGGTTGTTTATATGCTTGTTGGGGTAAGAGGAAATTAGAAACAAGAGGCTTAATTCTGCCAGTCGAAAGTAAAGGGAAGAGACTCCTCCATCCTTTTTTTACAGAATTCTTTCTCAATTCTTTTCAAATGTATGTGAATCTTTTAAAAAACTAAATAAACCTCTAGCCCATCTCACTTCTCAGGAATGTTTTCCTAAGGACCAGAGAGCCATCTCTGAAATCTAATCAAGAAAGATAATGCCCAATATCCAAGTTTCCTAGGAAGAGATGGGCCCAACTTGTCACCTGACTCTAAATTGCAAAGCTCACCATCAGTCATAAAGATATAAAAAAATTAGCAATGTTATCTTGAAAACATGGATGTAATGGGTTGTAACCACTTAGCTATATAAAAGCACAAATATATAAAAGCTTTCTTTCTGTCTTTGCCATCTCCTTAGGGCTAGCCTGTGATGCATATCTGGTTTAATGTTTACTCAATAATAAAACTTTTCTTTCCTTCTACCTTTGTAGAGAGATTTTCTGGGTTGGGAGGAGATTTTGTTTTTAATTATATTTCCCCAACACTGGCTTTAAAAAAAAAAAGTCAAATTCTCAAGTAGTATTCATGCCAAATAACAAAATTCCATTTTTTGGAACTTAAATGCTAGACAAACCCTAAAATATACTGCCCAATTATACTGAGGAAAGGAGTTTTAAAAATAAAGATGGTGCTAAGTGGGCAAATACTTACTTAGCTATATTAAAAAGAAATCCGCATATCAGAAGGATCCAAGTTGTTTGAAAACGACTCCCACCAACCTCCCTTTTCAAAATTAAAGCTAGATAGTCTCAACTGGTTTAAGCCACCTTCCTAAGTCAAATTAATGTCTCGCCTTTTAACACCTTCTGGTACACTGTGACTCCCTCCTCACACAGGCCCTCTGAACGCAGGAGGGGCACTGAGTGAAGGCCACTCCTGGGACTTAAATAGCAAAGTCTTTTTTTTTTTTTTTTTTAAGTCTCTTTCATTTAAAACCATCTGAATGCCAGCAAGGGTCTAGCGTCAGGGAGACCAAGGCTTATCAGACTCCACTACCACTCTCTACATTCAGTGGTTTCCTCGCCTGGAACACCTGACTCTTATGAGGGCTAAATAAGATCATGAATGTATACTAAGCCTGGTGGAGAAAAGGCGCTTGCAACATAGAAAATTCTCACTAAATAGTGACTTTTTAAAAAAACCACACTACCATTTCTATCTAGAGCCATGTTTTCAAACAATTCTTAAGACTATAATGAATTCCTTAAAGAAAACCTGAAATGTTTTATTAATCCTAAAATTCAGTATAGAAAATGTATTCTCATATAAATTTAAAGTATACAAGATTTTTATACAGTATTTTAACCAGACGAACATGAAAAACCACAAACTCCGAACTACCCAGTCATTATTAATTTACAGTAGGATGAAATCCAAATTTAAATCATGAAATATGGTACGTAATATGAAATAAAATTAAATAGCTTTGTGTCCATTAGTTCTCTTTAAGAGCAAAAAACCAAAAAATACTATATGCCATTCTGTTTGGCTCCACAGACTGAAAACATTACTTAACTGTTTCTTAGGCAATGAAATGGTACACAAATGGGCAAGAAACCATCATCACCAAATGGACAAGTTTTGAAAATATAAAATATAAAAGCAACCCAAAAATAGAAAATATCCAAAATTTCTACAGTATATATATGCTGTGTGTACACACACACACACACACACACACACACACACACACACAGAGTATATAAAATAAGGATTTCTCCCAAGGATTTATCAACTACTATTGGTGAATACAGATTATGAAAAGACTATGGTCAAACCAAATATTGAGACAAGAGAAATATTTCTATTTTTACTATTGTCGTATCTGTTATTACTAATTAGAAATCCTTGCATATTAATCTAGCACACAAAAAACTTCATACAGAAATGCTCCTCCCTGCAATATTACCATTTACAATAGCCCTTCCCACTCACCCACCACCCCCAAATCTAAGTGGCTAACAATGAATGAGGGAAAGGTTTGGTAAACCACGGGTCATTTTACGTGATGCAATTCAACTGAGCCATTAAAAATGGTAACAGTTTATGATGAACAAAATGCTTATGTTACAGCATTTGATGAAAAAAAGCAGAACGTTTTTATTTACAGTAAGCTCATGATTATGTCTTCAAGTTAAAAAGTAAAGGAGGGAGGGAGAGAGAAAATACACTCAAAAATTAAACATGCGATTACTACGAGGAGTAATTTCTTTTCCCTTAAAACTTTTCTGCATTTTAAAATTCTCTACAATTTGAACACTTTATTATTCTTAGAATTGGAAAAGAAACTTTAAAACTAAGAATGATGTGTATAAAGACAATAGTTTAGAGACACGATTCTGTTTTAGGTATTGGGGGACAAACAAACAAATTTCTCCCTTCTTAAGCCATGAAATGTAGTAAATTTTAACCCAATTTCTGTACCTTAAACCACAAATTCACTAGCCTTCTTTTCTTGCACTACTCTAAGAACCAAACAAATTTCTGGGTTTCTCTAAATCTGTAACATAAACATATTATGTTTACATTTCAATGTAATTATGCCTAAAATTAGATTTGTCCAAAATTGAAGTTGAATGCAGGTCAAATACCATTTTAACAAATCTCACAAATCAAAATCTCCATATAAAAAGTATGTAGGCTGCCAGCCAATGGCCTACTTACTTGGAATACTTCTTAAAAAGACAACATCCCCACTCATCAAAATGGCCCCCCTCTTCACTTACCTACGTGTAACATTTACACTGCTCTTTTGTTCCAAGACAGATAAATACTTAACACACCACTGGCTTTCAAGGTGAATTTTAAGGTTAATGTTTGATTCCAACTTTCTGTACTTGACTCAATAAAAACATCGTTCAACAAGTGCTAGAATTTTACTCAACTCACGACTATCTCTGCCTATCTTTTACATCAAGTAAGACCATCCATGAGGAAAAGGGGCCAATTTTCTATGTCAAGCGATTTTCATACAATATAACATGGACATTTTAATACCAAACAGAGGTCAGTCCCGACAAAATGAGCCTACGAGACTGCTGACTGTAATGGATGTTTAATCAATGTTGAGCCAGGAAAGCAAACATTAAAAGTTCCAGGCTGTGTGCAATGAGTAACCACTCATGTTATCTGCTTTTCCTAGAATACCATGACAGGTATATCCCAATCTTCACAGAGAAACTTCTCCTTCTGGGGCCCCACCCCCAACTTACCAACCCCAAGTTTTCCCTAAAAACCTCCATCATTTGACTCCACTCTGATCCATACACATGGGCTATCTATACCATCCAAACCAGGGCTTAATTATACCTTCTGTCCCTTATTAGATGTTCTTGCTATTGCTGTAGCCCCAACCCCAAAATTCTAAGATCTTTGAAATGAAAAATAATCTCATACTTGACTTACACTAAATGCAAGGAAAACTGGAAATATCCATAAATATATTTTCATTAATTATTCTATATTGAGAATAAACCTAATTTATCTCACTTTAAATTAACATGTATCTGTTTGTAGGTCAAAGAAAAAAATTCAATTTAAATACTTCCCACTTTTTAAAGACTTTCAACAATACGAATTATTTTGTTAAGTTGAATGCCCCCATCCTGGTCCCCTCCCCCTACAAAGAAAAGTTCAGGGCGGACCTGAAATTACCGAAGCTCAAGAGGCATCCATTTGCACGATGATAATTTTGAGATCAGCCAACTATATTCTTCCTCCCATCTTAGTCCTTCTTGGTTACCTCCCAACCACTACAAAATTGTCTTCTATATTACGCAGTCTGTGCTGACACTGACAAACACTAACTGGGACGTGAAGCAAACAGAATCAGTCAGAAGGGTCCATGGGAGAAGCCAGGGCTTACGCAAGTTCTCGCGCTCTGTGTCATCCCGAGAATCCTACACGAGAACCCTATGGAAAAACTCTATGTACGTAATAGAGCTCTGTGGTTCTAACTTCCCCTTCCCTTTCTGCCTTTTCCTTCTATAAATACCCCTCCATCTCGGTGCGCAGGCACCGTGTGCACGTGGCTTACCATGTCTGCATCAACCGGGTTGCAACCCTTTCGTTTTCCTGAATACATGCTTCTTGGTGAGGAAACACCTAGTCAAGAACACTAACCTTGAAAACATTTCAACAATTTAAAGCTCTAATGTTTCAAGTACAACATTAGAAATCCAAAGGCTCAAGGAATACTTCTCATTATTTTTTCATTTTAGAAACTATTTTCTTAGTTTAAAATCCAGATAAAACTCTATCCAATGACAACGAATAAATGTAGAAGGAATGACAGAAAGAAAATCACTATTTTTAACCATCACATTAGTAAAACTGAGGCAAGACTCATTAAATGGATGCTAAAACTATTGGGTGAAGGTTACAGAAGAATATTTACATCGTCTCAAAGTATCGCTGCAAAGATTACCTACTATTTCAAATGAAAATTACAATTTTTCACTGGAAAAACATGAGCGATACACTTTACCTTAACCCAAGTGACAAAGTTAACATCACCAATAGAGACAAACTGACACGTATCTCCTAACGTGAACTGAGAAATATCACTTATGCAGTTTTCCCAACAAAAGTGCAAAACCTGAATCTAATCATGGGAAAACATGAAACCCAAATCTGAGATTCACTTTACAAAACAACTAGCTTGTGCTCTTCAAAAATGTCAGCATCATAAAAGATAAAAACTGAGAAACTATTGTAAACTATAGGCAGAAAGAACAGGGCCGTGGGGACAGAGGGGACAGAGGGAGGAAGGGAAGGGGGAGGTGAGGGGAGATAAAGGAGGGAGGAAATGAGATCATTCTTAAGAAAAGTTCAGTTACCAGACTGGACAGAAGCAGATTTCGGTGGCCCAGAGCAGATCCAGGATGCCAGCTTGCCCCTCAAGGTGAACTTTAGCTGATTACAGTGCATTATACTACCGTGTTTCCCCCAAAATAAGACCGAGCTGGACAACCAGCTCTAATGCGGCTTTTGCAGCAAAAATTTATATAAGACCCGGTCTTATTTTACTATAAGACCCAGTATAATATAATATAATATAATATAATATAATATAATATAATATAACATAATACTGGGTCTTATATTAATTTTTGCTCCACAAGACACATTAGAGCTGATTGTTCGGCTAGGTCTTATTTTCGGGGAAACACGGAATTATTAGCATTGTGGTTTAGCAAAATCTCCACCCCCTGCACCACCATGACAGTTCCGACCAAAGCCAAATAAAGAACAAGAGAATCCTACCTCACGACAAGAAGGAATGGTCAACAAAGACGCAGCTGGGAGCTGGGAACGCCTGTAACACCACCCCTAAATCTTGACTATTTCCTGCCCTCATCTAGGAAATAATAAATTCCTAGGCTTCTTTGTTCTCCAGGGCAGTTGCTCTTCTCCTGGCCAGGCTGCTCCCACCACCTTGGGAGTGTACTGTCCTCCTTCTTTCAGTGACTTCAAGGCCAACTTGCCTTATTTGGTGCATCCTTGAATTCTTTCCTGCAGGGACACCAAGAACCTATTTTCCCGCAATACTATCAGATTAAAAGAGACAACTAAATGCAATGCACATCCCTGGATTGTCTCTTGTATTAGGGAAGGAAAATGGCAATAAAAGACACTGGCATGAAGAAGGATCAGGATACACCACCTCACACTATGTCACTTTGGCATAAGGATTATTTTGAGCTGAAGGCTATACAGAAACAGGGGACATAGGAGGAATTCTCCACCCTCTCCCTTTCTGCCTAAAAGCAGGCCATAAATTTCCCTTTGCGAAGGTGCTCCCCTCCCACACCCCAGTACCAGGAAGAGGAGACGACTCCCATCACTGGACACCCCATGGCCAAAACTCTATTAAATGCTGATATATAATATTTGGCTATCAGTAGAACACAGAAAAGCAGAACTTATCCAAACAAACCTAACTGTAACAACCCCTACCTTCCATTAGTTTCCCTCAAAGATTTACCTGTCACAACTGACCACCGCTACAAGCGCAAACTGCTTTTCCTTTGTCTGGTCACTTTTCCACAATTTATCACCCTGCATTAAAATGGGATTTGAGCTCTCAAGCTTTACTTCTTTGCGTTTTCACTTCTTCTTGTGACTGACCTTTGTGCAAGCACAATAACCTTTTCTCTCGGTAATCTGTCTTTTGTAAGCCTAATTCACAGTCCCCATCTACTGACCTAGAGCACAGAGGAAAAGTTTTTCTTCCCTCCCCACAGGAACACTGGTGAAATTTAAATATCATTATCAATGTTAAATTCCCCGAATTTATTAAGGGTATTGTGATTGTGTACAAGGATGTTCTTGTTCTTAGAAAATATACCTCGAACATTTAGTGGTGAAGAGTATAATGCCTGCAACTTATTCTCAAAATGTTCAGGAAAATAACAACGATATGCAGAGAGAGAAGACAAATGTGCCAAAATGTTAACTATTGGTAAATGTAGGGAATTCTATTCCTCAACTTGTAAGTTTGAAGTATTTTAGAACATAAAGTTAAAAACAAAACTCTATTAAATACTGATACATAATATTTGGCTATCAGAATACAGAAAAACAGAACTTACCCAATTTTATTTCAGAATAGTATAAAAAGTAATATTTAAGATGGTTATCCCCACTTAAAAACCTTTGTTTTACCTCCTACCCCTTAAATTATTCATTCATTCATTCAACAAATGTTTACCGAGAAGACATCCATAATGCAAATTTGTGCTATGGAGAAAGCCAGAACTGGACCCGAGTACCAACAGCACTGGTCAGGGAGGGGAAGGCACAGAGCACCACGGGACAGCCCGTGGAAAAGCACTGACAGACACGAGGCAGGTCAAGTTGAGGAAACTTCCAGCAGCGTGCTGGAGCACTTGTCCACAGAAGGGTGCAACAGTGACACGTAGATGAGCAGGAGCTAGATTGTACAGGGCCTTATGTACAGCTCTACAGCAGTTTGAACCGAATCCTGTCGGCTTCAAGCCACATTTGGGCCTCTGCTTGTTTATTCTCAGTACATATACCAAGGGTTCTCACCTGATTAACCTCAGTCCAAGAAATGCTAACTCCATATCCAAGGCCCACAGATAGAAACCTCTAAATACAACAAGGAAGAGACTGCCCCTGTTTGTGCACCAGCAGTCCCTTGCCCCAGGAACCACACACACACAGACCCTGCCCGGGAAGAACCAATCAGTATGGTCAGTGACGCCATCTCAACGCCGATGTGCTATCCTTGCCTGCCTACTACACATTTCCACTTGAGAGATCCACACTTAGTAGCTGCCAGGGACTTCCGGTGCGCAAACAGGGACAGTTCCAGGCAAACCCGTGTGAGTAGCAAACCCGTGTGAGTAGAGGCAGTGTTTGTAACCAAGAAAAGTAATGTCTTCTCTACAGGAAAGAGGAACATTTGTTACCTGCAAGACTTTGGACTAATGGCCTTGCCTTCTGAGTCTCAGCCTCATTTCCATAACGGGACCCACAAAGCTGTGGGCCCCAGGCTCCTCTTGCTCCCTCGCTTACATAATCTACAACACATTCATTTAATTAGCAAGTCAAATATGCAAATCACTAAAAAACAGATAAGATGTTGGTGTGGAAAAACAACTGCAGGTATTGGAGGGAGGAGCTCAGACAAGGCAAGAGCTTTACAAAACTACACTGAGGCCTCAGCTTGAAAGTGAAAGAAGAGTATGCTACTTTCTTACCAAATTTTGGGACTACCAAGAATGGGAAGTGAACCAAAACTACAACTACAGACTCTCATCTTTCAGAATATTTATACCCTTCTGAAAAAAAAAAATAGGAAAGAACCCCTAGGACAAAAGGCCAAAACTGGCAGCTACGTATCCTGCAAGCTAGTATGTTTTTAACGTCCTGTACTGCCTGAACGTGAGCAAAGCCACCAGGACTCCCGATGTGTACTTCAGAAATTTCCACATCTGCTTACACCTTATTGCAGAGATTAGTCTGGCATCTCTACGGGATCTACTCAGTAAGTGAACGGTCTGAATGGCTAACGGACACCGTGACACACCCAGGACGCAACACGCAAAGTAGAAGTACGAGGTGTGATAAAAAACTATACTGAATGTTTAAATAAAAAAAATTTATTACAGAAAAGACACATTGCCACTAATCTCCCTTAAAATACTCCCCCTCACTTTAAACACACTTAGCCCATCGTTCCTGCCACTTTCTGAAGCAATTCTGGAAGTCCTCTTTCGTGAGTGTCTTCAGTTGCACTGTCGTGGCTGTCTCGATGTCCTGAATAGATTCAAAACGTTCACCTTTCATGGTTATTTTGACTTGGGAGAAGAGCCAGGAGTCACACAGTGCCAGATCCGGTGAACAACGTCTTTGTTTAACAAAAACTGCCATACCAGAAGTGATATGTGACACAGAACCTTTCCTATTGTAATCAAAACATACAATGAGTGCTGCTGCCGAGTGCCATCCAATGGAAAGGCAGGATCTTCAATACGGGAAGCAGTGCCTCAAACCTTAGTAAGTGTGTGACAAGTTTCAGCTTGTTCAGTGCACTCAGTCGGCTGTGAGCTACGGTTGAGAGGTCGTGTTTTACAGTGTGCTGTAAATCATCCTCCATCAAGACAATGCTTCACATAACACATCGCTTCTGCTTTACGGCAAGTTCTGTCAAATAAAATCATTACAGTGTGTCCTCATCCACCTTATTCACCAGATCTGACACTGCTCTTCCCCAAAGTCAAAATGACTCAGGACATCAAGGCAGCCACGACAGCACAACTAAAGACACTCACAAAAGAGGACTTCCAGAACTGCTTCAGAAGGTGGCAAGAATGAGGGCAAAGTGTGTTCAAAGCAAGAAGTATTTTGAGGGGGATTGATGGCAATGTGTCTTTTACAGTAATAATTTTTTTTAATTTAAACGTTCATTGTATTGTTTGATCAAACCGTGTATACATTTGCTATTTGCCAGACTCAACCTCTTGCCCAGGACTAACAAGCATCAACGTGAGGAAAAAACCCGAAGTCACTAAAACCAAAGCAGCACCCGTGGGCTCAGAGCGTCGTGCAGCTCTAGGTCTGAGAACGATAATGAATTACCCCAGCACAGCCAGATGGCTCAAAACCATCAATGGATTCCCTCAGCACGTGGGACAAAACCCCAAATCTTTACTGCGTGTGTCCCTGCAGCTCTCTCTCTGACTGGGCTTGTGTAACTGCAGCAGCTCCCCCAGTCACAGGCTCTCTCAGAACCTCCACCAAGCTCTTTCCTACCCACAGACTCTGCCCATACCATCCCCTGGCTAACTGCTCCTCACCTGCAGGTCTCAGCTCCAGTGTCACTTTTTCAGAAATAGTTTCAGCAAATGACAGTAAATCCGCATATCCGGAACAAACTGGGATGCCAGGAAGAAGCAGGAACTCTGCATAAATAAACAAATACTGACAATTCTCACCACTAATAGCTGACCCTTAGGTGGAGGCCATATGAATACTGATCGTCCCCCCGCCCCCGCCAAAATGTTAAGATACTCCTATATTATACTTCCCTTATTTTTATTTTTACTATTACTTAGAAACAATCCTTCAAAGACTAACAAAGAATATGTTAAATTATAATTCACTAGCTGGATTAATCCAAAGTGAATTTTGATCAAAGATAAAAAAATTTAGCTTCCAATCTAATTACAGATTTTAAATACTTTTGAATATAATTAGTTTTCAGGGAACTAACTTTGTCCACGTAACTCATACTTCTGCTTAACTTGTAAGAGCATAAAAAAAACCTAATTTAGGTGGCAATTAACCACTGTTTATTCCTCCATACACCGCAACAAAGAGTATTCTTTATATTACTTACTGATCACTTAAAAAGTTTAATTTTTCCAAATGGAATAAAGTTTTATGTGATTGTTTTTAGTATCAATTACTTCTTAGTGGCCATTCGAGGAAATGCTTTAGATGAAGTGGACAAATTCCTTGGGGAAAAAAACACAATTTACCAAAGTTAACATCTAAAGAAAGAGAAAATCTGAAGAGGCCTATAGCTTTTAAAGAAAATGGATTTTTAAGAATTGACTATTAAAAACTCCAAGCCCAGGCAACTTCACTAGTGAATTCTTCTAACTATTGAAAGGATATCTCCAATCTGAAAAACAAACTCTTCAAAAGGACAGAAATGAGAGAATACTTCTCAGCTCTTTCCATGAGATCAGCATAAACTTGACACCAAAACCTGACAAGGACATTACAGGAAAGTAAATTTACAGACCTATCTCTCAAACAAAACATGTAAAAATCCTGAACAAAACATTAGCAAACTAAATCCAGAAATACATAAAAAGGAAAATGCATCATGACCAGCTGTGGGTTGTCAAAAGGAATGCAAAGATGGCTTAACATTTTTTTTTAATCAATAAATTTATTACAACTTAGTATGAAGCTACAATAACTAAGACAGCGTGGGTGCTGGCACAAGAATAGACAATGAAACACAATAAAATATGGAGGCCCATATATCAGATTAACTAATGGCAAAAAACAATACTGTACAGTACAGGAGGGAAAAGAATAGTCTTCCAAATAAAAACTAGGTTGAGTATCCAGATGAAAAAAGTAAATCTTAATTCTCGCTTCACATCACACACAAAAATCAATGCCAGTTAGATTACAGATCTAAACGTACAAAGTCAAACAATAAAGTTATTAGAACAAAAACATAGGCAAATACTTCCATGTCCTTGGAGTGAGCAGTAATTTTTTAGGAAAAAAACATAAAAAACATTAATGAGAAAGAGAAAAAATTGACAAACTGGACTTCATCAAATTAGAACTTCTGTTCATTAAATGATCTGATTAAGAGAGTGAAAAGGCAAGCCAGAGTAGGAGACATATAAACTCCTACAAATCAATAAGAAAAACAAGCAAATAGAGAATGGGCAAAAAGGACTTCACAGGATGTTATAATGTTCAATAAACTTCATAAGCAATTAGAGTAATGCAAACTAAACCACAACGAGCTATTACTACATGCCCATCAGAAGAGCTAAAATGAAGACAACAGATCATATCAAGTGTGGGAGAGAATGTGGAGCTTGGAGAACGTTCATATACTGCAGGGAGAATCGTAAATGGAAGTATCTGCTGCAGCTGAATATATACATAACCTGTATCCCAAGTACTTCCACTCCTAAGTGTATACCCAACTGAAATATGTACACATACTCCCCAAAATATGCACCAGAATGTTCACAACCATATATTCATAAAAGCCCAATGTCCACCAACAATGTAATACCCAATACTGACATGTCCATATGATAGAGGGCTAGATAATGTAACAAAATGTTAAGTGAAAGAAAACCAACACAAAAGCCCAACACAAAATCACACTGTATGATTTCCATTCTATAAAGTTAAAAATAAGAAAAACTAAAGTGGTATGGTTATTACTCTTTTGGGGGTGGCTGGGAGGAGGCATGGAGAGGAGCTTATAAAATACTGGGCAGGGTCAAGGTGGCAGAGGAGAATATAATACTGAATGTCAATTGAAAAAATAAAATAAAATACTGGGCATATTTGCTCCTTGAGTTGGGCACTGATTACAGGTGTGCGCACTTTGTGTCTCAAGATTTATGCACTTTGCTATATATGAAGTGAATTTGATTTCATTTAAAGATTATTTTAAAAAAGAAAACAATCCTTAGCACAACGTATAAAAATTCTTCATTTACCATTTACTCCTGGAGTAAGAGGGGAAGGGAGAAATTTTACCTTTTTTGAGCACTTAAATTCCATTATCTGGGGGCAGCCAGTTAGCTCAGTTGGTTAGAGCATGATACTCTTAACAACAAGGTTGCCGGTCCAATGCCTGCATGGGCCACTGTGAGCTGCGCCCTCCACAACTAGATTGAAACAACTACTTGACTTGGAGCTGATGGGTCCTGGGAAAACACACTCAAAAAAAAAAAAAAAAAAAAAAAAGAATTCACGGGGTGGCCGGTCAGCTCAGTTGGTTAGAGCATGGTGCTATAACACCACAGTTGCTGGTTCGATCCCCACACGGGCCACTGTGAGCTGTGCCCTCCTTAAAAAAATTCCATTATCTGGTTTAATATTTTTCTCACAACAATACTAAGTATCAACTCCATTTTACAGAAATTTAAAATAACTTATCCAAAGCCATTTGACTAATAAATGGGAGAGGTGGAATTCTACTTAAAATGTTGTCTGACTTCAAACTTTTATTTCCACAACATGTAATACACTCTGGTCTCAAAGGAGGTATCTATTTACACTGATCTGCCAGTCAAAATAAGCTGCACATCTGGATGTGTTCCTTTTGATGTGACCAAGGGGTTGAAAAAGAGTGGACCCAATTCAGATTAACAGCAGCAAAACAGCTGAGTATTTTATTTTCAACTGAATCTCCATCTAAGTAAATACTGCTTTCATTGTAAAGCCTTAGCAACTGAAATGAGCTCTGTCCACTGACTTTTCTCTTGGCTTTTCTAGTCTAGGGACACAGGTGCTCAATAGATACACAGTAACTGACTATATGTCTCACCAGTTTTTCCAGGATTTTCATTCCACTCTCAGTGTTTGATACAAACACTACAGAATGACTTCTTTCTCTAGTGAAAAGTGCTACTTTAAGAGAGATTATCATAAAGGGGGTTCTGACACAGTGAAACAAACTAGATAAATTAACAATGGAAACTACAACGTCCTGTATAACTTTGTCTTCACTCAATACAGACAACACAGGTAAGCCTGCTGCCAGAGCATTTGCTGCTGAGGCAAGACACAGATTTCATACATGTTAACATGTATGTATACGTGTGTGTTGTGTGAGTATATGCTTGTGTGCATGCTAAAGAAGCTTTAAGAAAATTATTTTCCTATTGTTGGCCAAAGAATGGACCCAACTTATATATGTAAAACAACTTCCAGAATTCCCCTAATGTTCAGAAATGGGAAAAGCTAGAGGTTTATAAAGATTCAGTGTAAAAACAATATTCTTTTTCAGAATTCTCTTATGTCAATGGAAACGTTTTACAAAAGTGTCCAAAAAGGAAAGCACCATTTGGCAATGCCTTACTTCACATATTCTATTGAAGGTTGCAAACTAAAATCTATATATTATGTAAGCAATAAAGAATTACTCCTTTTAAGATACTAATACAGTAGTATGTAGAAATTACAGCTTGCCTTAACTCCAGTTCAATTTACATACTGCAGCACTGAAATGCCTAATTTAGGTTGTTCTATTAGTAGTTCACATATTTTTTATCAACAAAATCCTGCATTTTCCTTAAAACACCCAAAACTGCACTTGGTCAAAGATTAATAAACCACTTAAATTTATTATACAGAATAAAGATTGAGAAATTGGGTATTTTTTTTCTTTTCAGTGTTTAGTTATACAAGACTGAAAAAGGCTAGGTAATCTCAGTACAGTGTTATACACGAAATAAAAGCTTTTAAAATTAAAATCCGGGATGCCGATTCGGCACCTTCTCATGAACAGCACCAGAGGCCTCTCAATGGGTTACTGGAGCGTCCTCATTTTGACTTTAGACAGTTTGTCAGACTCTCAATTCATTAACAAACATTTACCAAGCTGTACCAGATGCAGAGATAGAGGATGAAAGACTCAATTGTCTGACAGATTCTGCCATCCATTCAAGGAAAACTCTGCCTTTATCTACTTTTTAAGACTATATCCCAGAGTTCTCATCTTTTCCTGCTCAGAACATCTCACAATTCATCATGTGCTTTCTTTTGGTCACTATACGTACAAACTTCAATGCACAGCAAATGGCAGTCTCTCTTTTCCATGTCTCATGTTTAGGTTAGATCCTCAGCTTGAAACGGGGAGGTCCCTGACTGTTCTGGGTGCTTCAAAGACTACACATTATAAGACAGCCTGAAGGCTTGTAAATATTCTCATTTTACTAGTGAGAAAATTAAAGCTAAGTCTAGAAAGGTCAAGGTGACCTACCCTTAACACCTGGCTAGTTATTCAGAAGTAAAACTAAACTAGAATACAGGTTTCTTAACCACTCATTATTTTACACTGTTCATTCGGTTCCATACGGAACTTATGCCTCAATTATCCGGCATTTTGTTGCTGTTCCTTAGTTAACCTATTACTTGTCTTTATACGTGTAGATATAGCCTAAAAATCAAGTATCTATGGATAGCGTTAGGGGGAGTCCCTGTACCTCCTATAATTTTATACAAGATTATGAATATGTACATTATGGGGGGAATAAGATTCATATCTTTCATCAAATCAGTAGTCTCCAAAGAGTAAAAACCACTGGCCCATAGCAAGTGCATCTGACACATAGATAAAAAGTTCAGACTGGTTCAAAATAGAGATTCAAGGATGATGCATTTATTCATGCATAATAGAAGAATAACTAATGGTATTTGGGGAAAGTCAGCAATATTGAAGGCACTATTACACTTGATATCACTAAAACAGTTAGACCATTGGATCCAGTATAGAGAGAGAATTCTTGATACAGAAAACTAGTCTGTGGACTATTGCTCTCAAAGCCCTCTTCTTTCTCATCTCCCATTATAGATATATTCGACATACATCTCAATGATAATTTGTGGGGAATAATTGTAATATAATCTAATCACATTGAGACTATAGCGTAATTTTCTCTAGCATACATATTTAAATTAAAAATATCAGCCAAATTTTATCAAATGGTAGTTATGTGCCAGAATTAGGTTACGAGCTTAATAAACTATTTTTTTCTCACAACTTCAAGTGGGTACTATTATGACCCGTTTACCAATGATGAAGCAGAGACTCAAAGGGGCTGCCACACACTCATGTTCCTCAGCTATAAACTGGAGGAACCGGAATCTGAACACTGGTCTCTCTGACACCAAAGGCTTGTTCTTGAAGATCCCTACGGCGTTATAATAAAATATTAATATTTAATTCTGCAAAGTTGAAAAAGCTTAATATACCACTATTATTTGAAGCTACCCAGGAGGGAAGGTCGTGCAGCAGGGTGCCCAGGAAGAGGAGAGGCCATTCAAGTCTTGGGGCCCTAGGAGGGCTCATCTTGCCTTCCTAGGCTGCTGCCAATGAAAGGAAGACAGAAATCCTGGAATCTCAAAATATCAGAAGTCTACTGCCTTTCTTTTCCCCTTCAAACAGGGTTATTGATCTAACTCCTTAATCAAAGAAGCTTTCTACATCATTTCAAGATCAGTTTTTAGAGATCCTCCTCAAAAAAATTTAATTAAGATCCTCTCTTGATTTGCTGACATTTTCAACCCCCCAAAGAATTTCCAAATGTGTTTTTAAAATCCCTAGTTTATTGCACACATTGAGGTGTCACCTAAGAAAGAACCACCACAACTCTCAGGGTTAGCCTGCTTCAACAATGACAAAGCCTAAAATACCAGTAACAACACCCCCAATTTTTATAGCCATTTTCATCTATGAAGTTCTTAGCACTTGTCTTGGTCTGCAATGTTTCTAGGCACCTAATCATTTGCCCATCGTATGGAGAAGAACCAGGCAGCATGATCTGTCCAAAATCAAAACAGTAACCATCTTTTTCAGAGCTTAACATACAAGCAATGTTATTTTCTATAAACCTGTGTTAGCTTCTAAGCACTTCAAAAATGAATATAAACTAACTTTTCACTCAAGAAATCTGAGCACTTTCTGTATTCCAGGCACTGTTCTATTCTAGCCTTACTCTTCTATAAACTTTAACACAGTCATTTAATGTCACTACGAGCTTCAAAAATCCAAACACTAAAACCAAAATTTAAGTCTTTCATGTTTTATTTCTAGTAAGTCTTACTGGCATCCTCAGACAATGTTTTCTTGTGTCATCTTTTAGTCACATATTTAGAATGCATAGAATCTTTACTTATTAAAGGACAACCAACAACTCCAAGTATTTATTTTAACAAATTTATTTTAACAAAGGTCTTCCTACATGACTGAAATTTTCAATTTCATCAGCTAGACCTCAAAAATACAGGTGCCCCTCAAAAGATACAGCTCTGCTTATATGAGGATGTTTTTCAATAACCAGTACTGTTTTCTGTCCATGGCTGGGAGTCCGTGGATGGAAAGGGCTGACTCTATACATTAATCTACACCATTTTATACAGGGACTTGAGCATCCAAGGATTTTGGTATTCGTGGGGGCCCTGGAATGAATCCACCTCGGATAGCAAGGGGCAACCTAAGTTTTGGGGGAGACAAAAGGTATTAGATTTTTTACTGAGTGGGGGTCAGCGCCCCTTAACCCCCACATTGTTCAAGGGTCAACTGTAATGCATTCTCTCTGTACTCATTCACGAAGTATATACCACCACCCAAGCAGTCTTACTTTTTAGGCCAACACACATTCCCAAAGACTAGCAGAATTTAGAAAATCCTAACTATCTATACTGTCCAGAAAAGAGATAATCTGTGAATGAATTGTCATTTGGCATCTGCCAAAAGCCTCAATGAGACAAATGATATTTCAGGGAAGTCATCTGAAAGATAAATTAACTAAACTCTAATAAATCAAATCACCAGAACAATGTCCACCTATGTTATTAAAGTTTTTCTATTATGCCTGAGGCTTTTATCTGGTTTCTCTACAATGGCATGTGAAAAATGTTTATCATTTGTAAGATGTAAAACATTTTCTTCATATATTGTTAATGTCACTTCATGTAAGAATTCAGACAATTACTTATTCTTCAGACAAAAGTCTGCTACTCCTGATTAATCGGTATACTTCCTCCCATTAATCAATGCCTACTATGATTTGTACAGTTTCCTCTTTTGCTTTGACTAATAAATTAAAAATAAAAATAAAAAGCTTTAGTTACATGCAGATGGCTGAGCTACCCTTGCCCTAAGCTTCTCATTCCATTCCCTCCAGCCCCCTCCACTCAACCTTTACTATTTTCACAGTCCTCTCAAACACCTGTCTATTATTAATTACAAGACCAAGTCAAATCCTTTCTCAAAGAAGACAAGTAATAAAACGTATACATCCATTGGGCTTTTAGAATGAGCTAAACTCTTGAATGTCCAGAAAGCAGAGCACAAGGTAAACAAGATAAATCACTTGGCTCCATTACGATTTACACAAGTTAAACATGGACCTTACCAGTACCTTCCTCCAGCATCCAAAAGAGCACAACACAGCTCTTTGATGGATCCACTGAAGGAATTCAGTTATTTGAATATCCACTTGCCAGACACTGATAGGAACATAAAAATGAGTCAATCCTGGGCCTCAAGGAGATTCAAGTCCTTTATTGACATAGAAGGAACTATTTGTAGGAAAGTGTATACAACTGTCTGAACAGCCCTGAGAAAACTCATATTGCAATAAATTCTGAGTTCAGTGCTCTGATGATCAAGAAACAACCTGACCACTTCTGGCCATGTACGCAAAAGCGAGAGCAGGGACTCAAACAGGCATTTGTACACTTAGGTTCATAGCAGCATTAGTCACAAAGCCAAAAGGTGGAAGCAAGCAGGTGTTCACCTATGAAAGACTGTATAAATAAAATGTGGTTTATACATACACAATGAACTATTAGTTAGCCTTAAAAAGGAAGGAAATCCTGACACATGCTACAGCATGAATAAATCCTGAATGAATGAACCCTGAAGATGCTAAGTGAAACATGCCCAGTCACAAAAGGACCAATATTGTATAATTGTACTTATGGGAGGTTCCAAGAGCAGTCAGATTCACAGAAAGAAAAAGTAGAATGCCGGTTGCCTGGGGCTGGGAGGAGGGCTAAAGGGAAGACTGTGTTAATGGATACAGAGTTTCAGTTAAGGAAGATGAAAAAGTTCTGGAGATGGATGGTGGTGATGGTTGCAAAACAATGTGTGTACTTAATTATCACAAAACTGTACACTTAAAAGTGGTTAAAATAATAAATGTTGTTATGTATATTTTGCCACAAAAAAGGGGAAAAATCTGAAATATTCGGATAGAGATCACCTGAATATTTAAGGTTTCACAGTTTTATTCATTCAACAAGTGTTAACTAAGGACTTAACTACAGGTTATATGGGTTTTTCCCTGAAAATCCACTTGGCAACAGCAATGCTACTCAATGAAAAGAGCACACATGCAAGGACTCTTGAAATCACACCATGACAATCCTGGCTCTGCCACTTCTAGAGGCGATCATCTCTGAGTCTTAGTTTCCTTGCATGTAAAATAAGGACAATATCTCGGTCACAATGAGAATTAAACGAGAATGTATATAAAAGCACCTGCAACATCTTGGCACATAAGGAGGCACTTCTTATTCATAAATGCTCCCCTTCTCTCCTTGGCCACAAGTAATGACCACAGGATGTTAAAGTCACAAGTGGGAGACTGTGCAATATCTACTTTCTCAAATGAAGCAAGCATCTCACATGTCAGACAGTGGCAGGGAGTAAGTATCTCAACGCCATACAAATCACCCTTCCTAGAAGGTGGCACTACACTTCAAGTACTACCCACTATATACCACCACAAAATCACTATCAAATGAGATCATGAGCCACAACAAAATAAAACGTCTTCTAAAACCAAGACAATAAACTCAGCAATCGCAAAGCAATCTCACTATGCAATTCATACACAAGGCCACAAGCACTATACAGAAGACAGAACTTAATCTTTATTGATGAGATAGTAGCATAAAAAGTAGAGCAAGCCCTTACTAAAATAATTGCAGGAAAAGACTTTTCTCCCCAAATTAAATTTAACTAATACATCTTTTCTTAAAACGTCATTTTGATGCCATGAATAAATCTGTAGACCAACATTACCATTTAAATGCTTATTTCGTGACATATTAAAAGCAATCATCAGTGTTTCTAATCTACAAAGTTTTATAGAATATGGCCGGAGACGAAGTTTTGAAAATAACCGTGTGAATAGATATGGCATATATTACATACAATATACACGTGCCACAAGGTAGCTAGTGTTAAAGACAACACTTGGCAAAATAAACTGATTATTCCAGAACCTAGTTCCTAAAGATAGTAGTAATACTAAAGTTATTATTATCCACTAGCAGCCGCATTCAGAATCATGTACCATCATCCATCCTGCAATAAATTATTGGCTCTCTTGGTAAGATCGGGTTTTTTTATTTAGAAAAGTTAATGTTTATACCAATACAGTTCCAATTTAGTTAACCTTTTATTAAAACACATTGAGAATATTTAATTTTCCAAGTGACTTAACTCCTCACTTCGGCCTTTTTCCAGTCCCTGAGTTGCTGCCCTTGCAAACTAAGCAACAAGAAGACAACCGAAACTCAGAACTGTACACATCCAGAAAATTCAAAGCCCCCCAAGCAGCACACACGTTACAGTAATACTCGTCAATCAGACGAATGTCTTCAAACCGCGCTGCTCAGAAGGACACTTAAGACTTCCACGGATGAGCAACGCGTCCCTTTTGAGCACGACTTTCTCCGCAAAAGCACGGACTGAACACCATCGCGCGAGGATTCCCCTCTCTGCCCTGTTTCTGCAAATCTCCGGGCTGTTCGCGACACACCGCGTGGTTTGTCAGCTCTGTGTGGCGGGCACGGCCGCCGGGGCAGCTCAGCTTCTGCAGGAACCCCGCACACATCGGACGGGCTGGCTGAAAACACACACTGATCCCCAAAGGCTGAAAACCCTTCGCGGGACGCAGACGGCGTGGCACCAAAGCCTGGGCGCGGTGCAAAGCGGGCCTCGGCCGCCAACACCCGGGAACACCCGGGAACACCCCCCCACGGCTCCCGGGGCCCCGAGGCCCGCGCCCCCGCCCCGCCCCGCCCCGCCCCGCCCCGCCGGAGGTGCCCCCGCCGCCCCGGCCCCGCAGGTCGCCGCGCGCCCCGAGCCCCCGCCGCGCGCCCCGCGCCACTCCGCGCGCGTCCCCGGACCTGTCAAAGCCCGGGGGCAGGGCCACGCGGTGAGGGCGCGCAGCCCTCCGCGTCCCCGTCCCGTGGCCGAGCGCCCGCACGACGTCCCTCCGAAGCGGCGCGGCAGGACGGCGCCGGGGTCGGGGAGGCGCAGAGCCCGCGGGGGACGCCGGCCCGCAGGCCGCGCGCCGGGACCAGCAGGGGCCGCGCCAAAGGCGCGCGCCGTCCCCCGCGGGCCAGGCCGGAGCGCGGGCCCAGGGCCGGGGCGCCCACGCGGAGCCGCTCCCGCCCCGGACACCAAGCGGCTCCGCGGGAGCCCGCCTCACCTGCAGCACGGGGCGCCGCGGGCCTTCGAGAACCATCGGAGCCCGCTCCGCCGCGCGCGTCACAGCGCAGGCCTCCCGGGGCCGCCCGGCGCCGCCGCCGCCGCCGCCATTTCCTCCCGCTCGCCGTCGCCTGGTCCCCGCTGTCAGGTTACTCCATTCACCTGGGCCTGGGGCCGCCTGTGCCGCGCCGCGCCGCCGCCTCGACCCCTCCCGCCGGCGCCTGCGGAGACTGCGCAGCGCCCGGCTCGTCCGCCGCCCGCGCACGGCCCGCGGCAACGGCGCACCGCGGCTTGGAGAATCCCCCCGGCGCCCGCGCCGCCCCTGCGCGCCCCCACGCTCCGCTCGCCCCGCACCGGCATGAGAGCGAGCCTGTGATTGGCCGGAGCGTGGCGGTGAAAGGTTAATCCCGGCCCCCCAGCCACTCAGGAGCCGGGAGACAGCGGACGCGGCGGCGGAGGCCGAGGCGGCGTTTGCGGCCCAGCTTTCGGCCGGGCCCCGGGCGTTCCACCGCCGCGGCCTGCGCGTTGGCGACCCTCGTGGGCCTGCGCGCCGAGGCGGCGGACACGCGCTTACCTCGGCAGAAACTCTTGGCTCTTGGAATCCGCCCGCCTCCATTGTTGCCCTTCCTGGCGCCCACCGCCCTCTAAACGGGGCCCTGCCCCACGCTGTGATTGTTCTCTGGAGGCCCCGCGTCCCTTTTCCACGTCCCAGCCCCTCTTTGAGGACCTCCCCACTCGCCTGCTTTTGCTCCGCGTTAGTGGTGCGGGGCCCGACGCCTTAGGGGAGACGACAGACCCCCGCTCCTTCCCCACAGCCCGGAGCTGGGATGAGCAAATAACACATGGGGACAGTGGCCCCACTTCTGTAAATTGTTCCTTGGCGTAGGTTGTCACCGTGTACCACACCTCACAGCTGTGAATTAAAATGTGGAGGCCAAGTGAGTGGCTGGCTTAAAGAAAATCATACTAATGTGTGCCAAAACGTGGACGTCTCTTCCAGAGGACTCACCTGACAGGTTTACTCCAGGGGAGGTCGGGTGGCAGCACCCAGGCTTCTGCCCTCAAGGGTCAGCACTGAGCACCCACTGCGCGCTGGACTCTGCTCAGTACCGCGGGGACTCTGCTCAGTACCGCGGGGACTCTGCTCAGTACCGCGGGACTCTGCTCAGTACCGCGGGGACTCTGCTCAGTACCGCGGGACTCTGCTCAGTACTGCGCGGACTCTGCTCAGTACCGCGGGGACTCTGCTCAGTACCGCGGGGACTCTGCTCAGTACTGCGCGGACTCTGCTCAGTACCGCGGGGACTCTGCTCAGTACCGCGCGGACTCTGCTCAGTACCGCGCGGACTCTGCTCAGTACCGCAGGGACTCTGCTCCGTCCCGCGGCCACAGCCTCGTGGCTCCTGAGCACTGCGAAGGGGGCTGCAACCAACTGAGATGCGCTGGTCGAACTCAGATGTCCGTGTTCTTTACCAGAACAGAACGTAACACCTCTAATAAGTACATTGGTTACATGTTGAAGTGGTATTAGTTTTAATGTATTGAAATAAACATGAGTTTCATTTTTTTTAATGTGAGCGCTGAATGAACTTGAAGGTGTCACGTGGCTCGCATGATGTGACATTACCGTGGGACGGGCCGGTGTAAATAAGCCCGTGATCTTTATGTGGCCCCTGTGAGGCACGTGCTGTAATTGCCACCCCCGACACACATACACACTATTAAAATGAAAACCTCCGGCAAGTACACGAACACAGGAACGACTGAGACTGGAACCCAGGTATTCTGGCTTGGCGCTGATGTGCTCAGCCATGGCTGTGCTCAACTTTTGATCATATATTGACTGTGAATTGGCTTGCAGGTTTCACTTAAACATAGAGTGTTCATGGGTAAAATGAGGAAATAGAATGCTCTTGGCAGACTTCCACAGAAAGTGTTTCTTAGATTGCAAGCACAGTGGGAACTAGATCTCTCCAGTAGTATACAGAAAGGCTTTGGAGCCATCATCCTTTAGGGGAGGACGGCATCTCAGGGTGGGAACAGGTATTGAGGGTCACTAGCAGTGGGAATTTGTGGGCAGGTAACACTTTCAGCCCCTCCTGCTGTCCTCCCAATCGGTCAAAACTAGCTGGGCTTCTCCATCCACAGGTTTCTCTGATTTTCATCAATTTAAACTTTTTAAAAAAGAAATAAGCACATACATACTATGTGGCTTGTCTATCAGAAGCCATTAAAAAGTATACAGTAAAAATTATCTCTCCCCCAACACCTGTCCCCATGCCCAAACATGTAACCACTATCTTTTGCTCATTCTTCTAGAGCAATTCTTTATGCATGTACAAGCCCAGAGGTTCCTCAATTTACAAAAATAGTGGCATGCCATACACATTTACTATGCCTTGCTTTTTATTACATAATATATCAATAAGATATGTGTATAGCAATATATACAGAGCTTGCTTTTTTTTTTTTCCAATTCCCATAACATTTTATTGCAGGGCTATGCCATAATTTATTTAACCAATTCTCTATTGATGGACAGTTAGACTTCTAGTCTTTTGCAATTAAACATTGATCCACTTGGAACTGATTCCATACGAGGGATGTGGTATGGATCGATTTTTTTTTTTCCAGATGGCAACACAGTTTGCTATTTATTGGCCATTTGTTGAAGAGTTCACTTCTAGACTCTATTTTGTTCCCATGGTGTATCTATTCATCCTCCAGTTGCTGGTTTATTTTAAATCTGGAGACATAAAATCTTCTAAGGGATAGAGTTTCATACTTTGTTTAGATCACTAGAAATCTTAGAGCTAATATTTCAGCCCATATTAAGCAGCAGTACAGTTCCATGTGGTATGCATTTTCTGTGGGCTAATTTTTATTTTCCCTTTGCCCTGATTATATTCTACAATTTGTTTCTTTTTTTTTTTTTTTTTTGGTAGAACAAGCCAGGATATAAATATACCTTTGTTTAAGACTCTCTGTTTGCAAGTAACAGAAACCAATCTTAACCAGAACGGAAGAATTTATCATAAGGATGTAGGAGTTTCTCACAAAAGCCAGGAGCAGAAATACAGCGGCGTCATAGCTAGGGCCTATAACCAGTAATTGAAAAGCTTCCAGGAACCCGAAAGATACTCTTCGTGTCCTTCTGTGACATTTTTCCTTTGTTATCTGCTTCATCTGTGTATCTCTCTCTACTAACTTGTTCTCTCTGCTTTACAACTGACACAGAAGAATACAGCCACCCCATATTGATCTAGGAAATCAGGCCAGTGTCGGGGTGTGAGCCCAGAAAAGGAAGGAAGGACAGCCATCCTGTAAAGGCAGGTGATTGATGATACAGGGTGGGCTACACAAAGGAAAAGCTATTGAGGATAATAGCAGCCAGCTTTCTCACTTTTGGAGAAGGGGTTACAAATACCAAAAGAAGAAAAACAAGAAGGCTTGTGTGATTGGATGGGAATTAGAGGTGTTGTGAATTCAAGGTTTTTCTATATATATCTACAAAACAAATACAAATGTAAAAGTATCATATAGATGAGCCTAGAACATCTTGTGCCAGAGAGTGTGAAAATGCTCAAAGAATGATGAAGACAATTCAAAAAGACAAAGCAGTCACCTTGAAGGGCCTCCTGCTGGCCAAATGTGAGACAACTTTTGAGCATCAAAATAAATTATGACAATACAATATATCCCATGCATATGGATATATCCATGAATCCACACTGATTTTTTTAATGAATAAATAAATCGAAAGAAGAGACAGCTCTTCCTTTGAGTAGAATTCAACTGATAAATTTGGAAGGAATCATGGAATTCAAAAATCACCATTTGTCAATCATCAGCCAAGAAATATCAATGTTTACTAAATCTAGTGGGTAAAAGTTGGACAAAGGAATGAGATAGTAATATAGTTTCAAACCATCGCCCCATAAAATTATTTTTAAAAATGAGAACTTTACAAAAGAGAGTCTAGCAGATACACCACCTTACTCAAGTATTCAAAGTTAACTGTCATGCAAGGGGTCACAGACAAACTCCCCAAGGCCACATGGTGCATCTATAATGTGGGATTTATTGGGGGAAACGTACATGCAGAGAAGTGGGAGAGTGAACACTGTCTCTTTAACTTTCATTATTACACAACATAGGCCCAGCACAGCTTGACCACGGCCACGGTTCCAGCAAGACAAGGCCTGCCTCTGCCAGCAACCAGGTAGGGGTACAACAGACAGAGACAGAGCCCAAGACAGAAGTGGGCCCCATCCCCACACTGCATTACATATTTATATGTTGGCCTAATGGGGGGTGGAGAATTTCTAGTTTCTCTAAATAATAGGAACTACGACAAGGGAACTACTAGGATGGCAGATGTATATGGATGGATATTGGACCACAAAAGAAGGGGGAGCCTAACAGTCCATGGGGGTCAAATAAGTTCTTCCTAAGTAAGGAACCCATGTAAGCTGAGACCTAAAGTGCTAGTGACCAAGTAAAGGGTAGGGAACTTCCGTGCAGAAGGCCCAGGATGCCCAAAGCCCAGAGGCAAGGAGCTGTGGCGGCTCATTCAAAGAAGTGAAAGAAACCCAGTATTGACCCAACCATAGAGCAAGAGATGAGGAGACGGGAAGATGACACCGGAACGGAAAGAACTTGTGTATCACGTTAAGGATTTGCTGTTTCATCTCAACCACGAAGAAGCCATACAAAGGTTTTTAAGCAACAGGTAATGGGATCAGATATACATTTTTAAAAGTGAACTCCAGCCCGTGAGGAGAAGAACAAAATTAAAGTGTTCATTTGCAACAGTGTAAAAGATAAGGTAGCTTTGACAAGGATAGTCAAGGGGAGAGGAGAACAGTCAAGGGGAGAGAGATACAGCTGATTTAGATATATTAGGAGGGTAAAAATGTGACTGTTTTACTCTCCTCTTTTAGAGTTCCAGTTTCAAGGCCACGAAGACTATTTTCTAGAAAGTAGAAGGTACAATTGTGGTAGAACATTGCCAGGCATCAGAGTTTTGCAATCTGACCAATGGGTCTTATTAAATGTAATTAAGATGAGGCGTCTTTACCGCAAGGCAAAACTTCTTTTGTTGTTATTTTGCTCTGTAACAAAATATTAAAGCAGCTAACCATGAATCTTAATCTTCTCAAATAGCATTTTCAATTAGAATAAAATGTAGAGAAAAAAATACGCCAGTCAGGTACATTCAGTACCGCTTTTACTATCCCAGATTATAGCATGTCTCTCTTGAGACTTGAGTAAAATTAATTCAATATTTCTTGGCATCTTTTTTTCGGGGGTGATTTTTAATTCAATCATTTTCCCCCTCGCATCAGTACTGAATCCCTGAGGCTTGTTTAATTTAGAACTAAAGAACCCTGACCTTCAAACGATACGGTATTTTACAAGGGCAAGTTATCTAAAACTACTTTCTGTTTTTCCAAGTACTCTGACTAGCTCTCCTATGGAGTTTCAGTATCCTTTCACTTCTACAGAGGAAAATAAAACAACAGAAAAGATTACAGCCATGTGGTAAGCATATCAGTGTCACAGTATTTGACTGACTTTTCCCCCCAATTGGAATAAAACAATTTTCCCGTAACTTAGCATCAGCTTTTTCATTTGGAAAAAGAGTGTAATCTTAATTTATATTGAATTGTTACTCAGTAAACAACATTCAGGCAGCATTACGACTTATGCTAAACACATTTTTAAAGAAGTTTGGCAGTAACAAAACCAAGTTTGCCTAGATTTTTTTAAATGCAGTTAAACAGATCTATAGACTTTTAAATTGGTTTTAAGTAGCTTTATTATCCATTCCTTCTCTCCTCACTACATTCACCACCCCATTCATTTTCCTAGACAAATGAAACTTCTTATCACTTTTTTCTTAGTTCTCATGCTCCAGATATCCTTCCATCCATTTCTCTTCCGCATGTTGCATGAGGCAAGCAAATCAGAATAAGGCAACTGCCAGGGTAGCTCCCTGCTATAGTCTGAATATTTATGCCCCCTTCTTCCCCACCCCCGCCCCGCCCTCCCAATTTCTGTTGAAAATATATTGAAATCCCAAGGTGATGGTGTTTGGAGGTGGGGCTTTGGGGAAATGATTAGGTCATGAAGGTGGGGCCCTCATGAATGGGATTAGTGCTCTTTCTTCCTTTTAACATAAAAAGATACATATTCTTTACTTAAACTATACCAGGAAGATACCAAATTTCAAGATAATGCTATCATACCTCCCAAAACAATAGAAACCTTATTTTCTATTTTTCAGAGGGTTCTAATTGTAGGCTCTGTTGTACAAATGCTTATCTCTGCTTTAAAGATTTTAACTCTAAAGTGGGAACCAGCTTTGGGAGAAAATATGAAACAGGCTCATACTCAAAGGGCGGGCAGAGCAACAAGACAGAAGGAACCTGGGCCTGGACAACACAGACATCCTGCCTGCCTCGGGACTGTTACATAAGAGAGAAATAAAATACAGCCATTGTCCTTTTGGGTTTCTTTGTTGCAGCAGCTTAGACTAATAAAGCTCCCACATCTCTCCCCAGCTGTTGCTTATTGAGGGTACCAGGTCTCCATGTTCCAGGATGTCTCTCTTTCAGATTCTAATGGCAGCTCCTGGCACAGGAGCTCACCCGTGGAGAGATGTATAAACCCATATTTTTCCACCAGCTTTTCACACTGCATGCCTTTGCCAGAGCCAGAAGTCAGAAAAGAAGTCATGTATCCGACATGCATCCCAAGTCTGTTGTCTCATTTTTAACTAAGGTCACCATGGTGGGCAAGCCTCGGGGCTTCATTCACTAAGCACGTATTGAGCACTTACAATTTACCGGAAGTTGCGTTGGGAGATGTGGCTAGAATGAAGAACGGGAGATAGTCCTTGTCCTCAAAGAGCTTACTGTCCATGGACAGTGGAGCAGGGGCTACAGACAAATAACAAGTGGTTACTAGATGTGGTCTAGAGGGGAGGAGTTCAGGTTGCTAAAGGGGCACAGGGGAGGGGTGCAGGACTCCCTATTGGTAGAGATGCAAGACAGAGGCAAGTTCCCTGGGGAACTGAACCCGCTCATTGTGCAAAGCACCGACCACAGGGCCTTATACGTAGTGGGTACTCAGTAAATGCTAGCCGTCAATTTTTAAAAGAAATGGTTTCCATTTTCAAACAATCACCAACTTACAGAAGACTCATGAATACAAAAAACTTTCTGGAACATTTGAGAAGAAGAAGTCCCAGAGAGCTTGCTTGCCGCTTCTGCCACGTGAGGACACACCTAGAAGTCCACAGTCTGCCACCTAGAGGAGGGCCTTCACCAGAATCTGATCGTGAGGACATCCTGATTTTGGACTTCCAACCTCTGGAACTGTGAGAAATACAGTTCTTTTATTTTATTTTATTTTTAATTTATTGGGGTGACAAATGTTAGTGAAATTACATAGATTTCAGGTGTACAATTCTGTATTACATCACCTAAAACTCCCATGTGTGTTCACCACCCAGAGTCAGTTCTCCTTCCATCACCATATATTTGATCCCCCTTACCTTCATCTCCCTCCCCCCACCCACAGTTCTTTTATTAATGCCAGTCTGTAGTATTTTGTTATAGCAGCCCGGACAGACTGAGACACTCTCTACGTACGTCTAGTATTTGGGTGTACTTTGGCATGCGGTATGTATTAGCTCGCGAGGGCTGCCATAAGAAAATATTGCAGACTGGGTGGTTTAAACAATAGAAATGTATTTCCTCACAGTTCTGGAGGCTGGAAGTCCAGGATCAAGGTACTGGCAGGCTTGGATTCTTCTGAGGCCTCTCTCCTTGGCTTACAGATGGTCACCTTCTCCCTGTGTTTTCACGTGGCCTTTCCTCTGTGCAGCCACGTCCCTCACATCTCTTTCTGTGTGTCCAAATTTCCTCTTCTTGAAAAGACACTAGTCATACTGGATTAGGACTAACCCACATTTACTCATTTTACCTTAATCAGTTCTTTAAAAGCCCTATCTCCAAATATAGTCATCTTCTAAAGTCCTGGAAGTTAGGGGTTCAGCAGATGAATTTTGCAAAGACACAATCCAGTCCATAACACTATACAATGTTTCCACCATCAATGGGGTCACAGGATTCATGTAACTGACCCCTGGAATACCATCCCAATCTCAACACTGGTGGAAGCCATTCCCCTCGTTTGTTCACTGTCTAATTAGGACCTTCCCTCTTAAGCAATAATTCAGAGGGCAGAAAAGAGGCCATTAAATGTGAATTCCATGAAATCTCCTTAACTTCAAGATTCATCTCTTTCCAGATCTAGGATCATCTCTATTTCCTGTACCACATTGCTTCTAGACCGATTTTTACAACAAAGATGTGATAGGATCATTCTGTAATCACAATCTTCATTTGCACCCCATGCAAAATTTCTAGTGTGTCATTCAAGGTCCACTGTAACCCAGCTTCTACATGGTTTCTGGCCTCATGTCCGGTCCCCTCCTTGGTTTTCCCACAGCAATGTCACCCGATTGTAGCACTGATCACATTGCATTTCTTCTCTCTGCCTCCTCACCTTTACCGCCAGCCCACTGTCCCCACTAAGCAGAGCTGCTTGAGGGTACAAACAGTGGTATTTGTGTCTTACTCCTCTCTGTGTCTCAGCATCTACATGTAGCAAAAATAAAAAGAAAGAAAGTGAGGGAGGAAGGACAGGGGGAGGGAGAGAGGACAAAAAGCAATCTTCCTATGATTCCCTATGTCTTAAAACATATACTTACTCATCATGCCATTAGTATGAAGAGAACTGCCTCTGTTTAAAGTTTTACTACAAACATCTCTTTCATGCAATTTCAAGACAAGTTATACAGTACACTGATTACACAGAAGGCAGTGGCCCGTGCTTTGGTGTAGGGCACAGTAATTGCCTTGTCTGTTCTGGGACAGCACACATTTTCCTAAGTGGGAATTCTCTTCCCCATGACCCGACCGCTGACAGTGTAGTTCGGTGGGTTTGCCAATCACAGACCCTACCCCTAACCTCAGAGCTGGACATTGGGCATGTGAAGGCTGCAGCATTTACGGTTCACCTTTCTCCTGGCTACATGACCTCAGCCTGGCCAATCAGAAACCTTCCTAGGACTTTTCTGCCCAGAATTATTGAAGATGAATCTCTTTGCTTCACTGGTCAGGATGTTGTGAGCACGGTCCTGGGAGCTGCTGGCACCATGTTCCCTAAGTGTAGAGAGAGCCCATTCCAGAAGAAGCAAGTGATACCAATGAACAGAAAGGCAGAAATAGGACAGATGGAGGCAGGGAGAGGAGGAAGAGCAATAAGAGAGAGAGAGCCACTGAGATTAATCAAATACATCTTGTTTAAGTCTGATTCGAGGTGTCCTTAAAGCCAGCTTCACCCCTCTTGTCTCCATTATTTCTTAAGCTACTTGACATCCTTATTCTTGCAAGTGAAATAATTATAAACAAAAGTAAGCTAGACTTGCCATTGATTCTTGGCAAGTTTCTATACACTGTGGTTATGGGACAGTATATCTAACGGGAAAGAGGCCAGGCGCTGCAGTCAGATAATCTACCTCAGAATCCAGCTCCATTTCTGACTAGGTCACCTGACTAACTTCAGTTCCCTGCTTCATAAAGTGGGAATAACAAGAGTACCCATGACCTGGGGTTCAGAGAAGTCAATGAAATAATGTACACACAGTGATTAGCACATAATAAGCATTCCATAAGTTGTAGTTATTATTAATGACATGTAGCAAGAATAGCTGAAATCAATTAAACAAGAGTATCAACAACTATGTGAACACGCCTTAAGTATAGGGGTTTTCTACTCTTATCACCCTGAGCTGGGCACTCTGGGGAATGAGGAAACAGCATGTGGTCGATGGCTTCAAGATGCTAACAGTCCCACAGGGAAAAAGATTTTCAAAATGTATGAGACGTCACAAGGTAAGCCAAGATTATTTGCCAATGAAGAATTTCTACATAGGAATTTAAAAGAAGAAAAGTTTGCTTCACTATCAGTGAGAGACGATGACTAGACTTTAAAGAGCAGGTGGGATTTGCAGAGGTGGAGAAGAGTCTGGACTTGAATTTCCAGGGACGGGCAAAGAGTGTTGCAAAATTAAGGAGCTGGACATTAGGAAACTGCAAATCCAAACCACAGTGAGATACTACTTCCTACCCATTAGGATAATTTTTATCAAAAAGAGAAAGAAAAAGGAAATAATGAGCATTGGCAAGGATGCAGAGAAATCGGAACCCTTGTGCATTGCTGGTGGGGATGTAAAATGGTGCAGCCACTGTGGAAACCAGTCTGGTTCCTCCCAGTTAAACACAGAGATGCCATCTGATCCAGCAATCCCCCTTCTCGGTGTGTACCTAAAAGAAACGAAAGCAAGGACTCGAACAGATAGTTACACACCAATGTTCACAGCACCATTATTCGCAGTAGCCAAAAGGTGGCTACAACCCAAATGTCCCTGGACAGAAACGGGGAAACAAAATGTAGTATATATACACAATAGAATATTATTTAGCCTTAAACGGGAAGGAAACTCTGATCCATACTTCAGTCTGGATAAACATTATGCTAAGTGAAAAAGTCAGTCACAAAAAAAGGAAAAATAGCGTATGATTCCACTTACTGGGGTACCTGGAACAGGCAAATTCATAGAGCTGAACGTGAAATTGAAGTTCCTGGGTTGGAGGGAGAGGAAAAGGGGGAATTATTATTTAATGTGTATAGTTTCTGTTTGGGATGATGATAAAGTTCTGGAGATGGATTGTACACTTAAAAAGGGTTACCCTTTTATGTTAAAAAAAGAAAGTAAGGATGTCAAAAGTACCCAGGGTTGGTTTGTGGAGGGACAAGTTGACCAGTTTGGCTTTAGGAGAAGGTTCCTGAAGGGCTGGATGCCAACACTTGGGTGAAGAGAGGCCTACTCAGGAGACCGAGGGAGATCACCTAGGTAAGAACTTATCATTACAACAGTGATTCCCAGTGGTTATGAGAGCAGGACGCTTTTTTTTTTCAGCTAGAGACCCTGGTAAGTAGACTGAGGGTGCATCAAAAACCACCATCTCAGTGACTAATGCAGAGAGAGCAGCCTGTGTGGCACGGAGCGGGAGATAAGAACGAGACCTGACTGTGGAGGAAGTTAACTGGAAATTCATAAAGCTAGCTGGGAAGAGTAGATTGCATCTTCCTTCCTGCCTCCCCACCGTCAAAACTAAGTGCTTTCCCGTGTGCCATGCTTCCGCTGCCTTACTCCACAGCGTCTGCACAATCCCCAGCTAGTATGGCAATAACAATTGCTATCCCATTGTACAGATGAGGTATTTGAAATCTAAAGAGGATTTTTGAGTGTGCCCAAGTTTAGACAGCCGATAAGTGGGGAAATTGGGTTCCATCTTCTGAGGGCCCATCGCTGCCTGCCTTAAAACTGAATGGGTGCTGCCGGCAAGGCTGTGGCCCCGTGTCTTGTCACAGTCAAGCTGGTTTCTTTGGTAATTGTTCATTACAGCTTGTCTGCATTGATCAATTTCGGGGGTTGGCAATGCACAAAAACCAAAGCTAGCTACCTTAATTGACCAAGGGATTTTGTTGGAAGGATACTGTTGAATCCCACAATACAGCCTTAGCCCTGTTTTTTCCCAGGGAGAGCTGAATAACCGAGGGGGAGGGCAGGAAGTAGGAGGCATGTAAGACGCTCAGCATCAGAAGCGCAAGCTCCATCTCTGCACTCAGCTACTTATGTAACTCAAACCCACAAGTCCAAGTTCAAAATTCCAAATGCCAGAAAGAATCTGATCGGCCCAGCTTAGGTCACTCTCAGACCAAGTGAAAGACAATACACGAGGGCTGTCAGGCGTCTCCACTATGGCAGGGTGCCTTGGGTTCCTGCTGCTGCTGTACAAATCTACCACACAAATCTACCTCATGGTGTCAAACAACAGAAATGGATTCTTTTACAGTTCTGGAGGTCACAAGTCTGGAATCAGTTGCATCGAGCTAAAGCCAAGGTGATGGTAGAGGTGCTTCCTTCTGGAAGCTCAGAGGGCAGAATCCATTTCCTTGCCTTTTTCTGCTTCTACTGGCTGCCAGTATTCTTCAGCTTGTGGCCCCTTCCTCCATCTTCAAAGCACATCACTCTTCTTCCAACATAACGTCACCCTGTATGTAGTCAAATCTCTCTCTGCCTCCCTCTTACAAGGATACTCATGAACACCTTTAGTGTTTACTCGGATAATCCAGGATAATCAAAATCCTTCATCTCACCTGCAAAGTCCCTTCTACCACAGAAAGTAACATTTATAGGTTGGAGGAATGAGGACACAGATGGCTTTGGGGGTCATGATTCAGCTGTCCCCAGTGGGGTAGGAAATTTTCAGAGAAGGACTGGTGGACAAACAATCTCAAAGACATCCAAGGCTACCCATTACTGTGCTAGCAACTGATGGCATCAGGTGACTGCTGGCCCCTGAGCGCTATGCTAAATACCTTGCATGCATTCATTGATTTCATCTTCGTGCTGCTTTAAGAGTAGATATTAATGTGAACAAAAATGAAGATGCAATAGGCAAGGGACACAGAGTATCAATGAGAGACTCATTAGACATGGGACATGGCCATACTCCCGTTAGAAGTGGATTGGGGATTTAAACCCAAGACTGGTTGACTTTAAGGCTCGAGTCACCAAGTTTTCCCAAAAGAGCCAACCTGCACCGTTTCCAGGTTCCCTGACATATGGAGGCCTAACGGACACTGGGGGATGTGTCAAGGCAAATTCTAAAGTCGGCAAAGCTTGTCTTCAACAGTCTTTATGGTTTTTTTCTTCTCTCTGACCACCTTTCCTCACTACCTCATGCTGCTTCCCGGTAAATTTGGTCCTTCTTCCAGATTTCCCTTCCCCAAATAGAAATATATGCTCCAGAAATATATGCTCACCCATTTAGTTAAGGTGACCATATAATTTATTGTCCAAACCTGGGCAATCGTAAAATGACACACTATTAAAAACAACATCAGGACAGCACACACATAAACTGGCACTGTCCCAGGCAAGCTGGATACGTAGTCATCCCAGATTTACGTATTCTGCAACACATTTCCTCGGGGCGCCATTTGCAGACAGCTTATTGAAAGCAAGGAGTAAATAAGATAGTGTAAGGTGTGAATAGCTAATGATGACTTATTATCCCTCTCAGGGTGTGTATTAGAAGCCTGGAAGAGATTTCTGGAATCACAAGGATTTAACTCCCAAGTGAAAAATCACAAATGATATTATTTCCAGGATGGAGAGAGCCTAGGGACAAAGTGTGTGTTGGAGGTGGGGACTAGAAGAAGGACTAGGAATATTTTAGGGGGAGGGCTTTCTAGGCTCCTCGTAGAAACCTTCACATCGGTAGGAACCACCTATGCACATCCCCAGCCTTAGGTTTTGCGACCTTGGCTGTTGGTTGTCTGATGGCCTTAACTGCAAGTTGCCATGGATCTCAGCAGTAGACCAGAGGGGAAGTGACAGAGAGTAGGAACAAGATGGGGGTCAGGGTTTGGAAGACTAATGCCCTTGTAAGCTGGAGTCAACAAGGCTCCCTGGATCCAAAAGAGATTGGCGGGTCTGAGCTTGGGCCAAGAACGCTCAGTCTGTTGGGCAGGGCCTGGTGGCAGACGAGGTTCTTAGATAGCATCATGACTTCACATAATTTTCCAGTTTGTGATGAGATTCCATCTGATAAGTGCAGACATTTGGATTATAGTTTTGGGCTCCAAGGAATGAGCTAGAAAAGGCTGAACAAAGTATGTAAGTTTCAGCCTAATCAGCAGGACTCAGGGCTGTTCTTGAATCTCCGCCTAGAGAACCAGGGGACAACCAAGAACTTGAGTAGTAGCCCAGAACCACAGTTTGGGCAAACAAGGCTGGAGTGTGGAGGAAAATAGCAAAGTGGTGGTCAAACAAAGGCTGTTTGACCAGCCACCAAGCTTAGAGCATCAGTAGTTACGGGCAGGGCAGGCAGGTCTCCAGTATCCCACTCCCACAGTGTCCAGTCTTGCACTTGGAGGGGAAGAAAATTTTCTTTTTACCTTCTGAGTTCTTGGCTGTAACCCCTGGGATAAAAGACAAATTAACAAGAGAATAACAAATAGTTGATTAACACATGCAGCACCCATCACGTGTGAGAAACCTTCAACCAAACATTCCAGGAATATAGCATTTTCAACAAAGAGTAATAATACATTTATAGAGAAATGACAGGGCAAAGGAAAGCAGCCTTAGGCTTTCAAGGTAGGCAAACTTGGAAGATGGGAAGGCAAACATATGGGAGGAAACTCACAGGAATCAGATTTGTTTGCAGATTCCCCTGATGCTATGTCTGGGCTGATAAGAATGTCTTCTTTCCTCCTCGTACAGAGAGGAGACCTTTCACACAGGAGATTTATCGCCTGCTTACAGGAAGAAAATGGAGGGGCAGAGTGTTTTTCTTGTGCCTGCTGCTTCTTAAGTGCCTTTAATTCAAAATAATCAACATGTCAGAGTAACATATTTTGAGGTGACATATTCTGATTTCCTTCACAATATAGGAGGCTTCCACAAAGCCTAGCTTTCTGCAGGACAGAGTGGTCAGCAGTACCCAGCACCTAGCACCCAGAATCTTCTTCTGGTGGTTTCATGATGCCTCCAATGAATCCTTCTCCATGAATGGCTTTCCCCAGCACCTAGAGGATAGATTTCCAGTATGTTCCCCAGCATGGCGCCACAGCAACTGCTCTGCCCTCCACTAAGCCCTCTGATCGTTTCTGGGTCTCAGCCCTCAGCCATCTTTATACCTGCAATTTCTATATTCTTGGAGTTCTCTTTTACTTCTTAATAGTCAATCTCTCGTGACACCAATCCCTGTTATAGTTAACAATTCTTTACATTAAAATTTTCTCTTTCACATTTCCCTGTGGTTTTAGACAAGGTGATAGAAGCTGCATGTTGAAGATGACGAAGCTACGTGGTAGAATTTGGAATCCCAATAGCATGGAGCCTAAACTCTTAGGTGAGAAATGTGACCCTGTATCTCGTTTAAATCACTAGCATTTTGGGTTTTGTTCCGGTAGCTGAATCAATATCCTAACACAAAAAGCCTGTGGAGTCTGCAGAAAGTCGGAACACTATTAGGAACGGAACCCAAATTATTTGGGGTGAAACCTGCCCTCTTTGATGAATCTATTTAGCTGAGGAAGCTGCTCTGGAAAGGGCGATTCAGGTGGCTTAACTTCAGCTGCCTCTGGTGGGCAGCAGCTTGGCCTTTGTTCATTGTGGATTCCAGCATGTCTAAGCGTCTACCAAGGAGCCATCCTACCTACCCCTTGGCTGGATCGTTTGAGCAATTTCCAAGTATGATGCACATTATATTGAATCCAAAAGAAGGGATTTTAAAGAGGATTTAATTGTATTTATTGTTCCATCCATCTACCCATCCACCCATCCATCCGTTCATTTAATCATTCATTCTTCAACCAGTGCTTTGGAGCACTGGTCATGTTCTAAGATTTCCCTGGAGACTAGAGACATAATGACCAATGAGTCCTAGTGTCTGACTTTGGGAAACTGTCAGTCTAGTGTGAGGGCAGGAGATGGAGGGAAACGAGGTCTAGTAATATCCTAATGCTTTGCAGTTGCTTCATGGGGTGACCTAGAATAGTCTAAGTTACAAAGTTCTGATTTAAGGGTTCCTGAGCTTAAATGCAATAAAACAATTTTTCTCATGATCTCAGGTATCTTGCTTAATGTGAAAAAATCCAAAGATATAACTTTCCTAAAGGTTACTGATGAATATGAATACCTGAAAAAAAATCAGCAGAAGATGACGTAATTTTTGAGATAAATAAGAATAGTACCAATAGTAGTAGTACCAATAAATAATATAGATAGAACGTGTTTTATGTGTCATTTACTGGGCCAACAGGTGGACCATAATCCAATGCCTGATGCCCCCTTCTCCAAGTGTCCTGTCTTGGTTAAAGATGTTACCCAAATCCAGTTAGCAGCCTCGTGCTGGCCATTCCAAAGGTGAATTTGATCTCCCTCTTGTGATTCTGTTTCCTCCTCTTTATACTGTGACTGCCCTGGTTCTGATCCTCTGTTTCTCTTTGGAATTCATTACAATATCTTCCTAACTAGTCTCTCTGTCCTCCAGTCTTAACCTGCTACAAGCTACCCTCCTCTTTCCTTCCAGATGATTCTCTTGTTTCTGCCTCAGTTCAAAGCTCTCAATGGTTCCCCAGTGTCTGCCAAGTTTTCACCCTGGATCTCAAGGTGCTGCAAAAGCTGCTTCCTGCTTATATAACTTCTTGTTCCACCATCGCACTAAGATTTAGCCACACCAGCCTACCCTGTTTCCTATACCCGTGATGAAATTTCACACCTCTATGCAGCTGTTCATGCTGTTCCTCTTGCCCGAAATGCCCTTCCTCTCTTTCTGTGCCTTGAGAAATCCTACCATCCTTCAGTGTTTATCTCAACCATCTCCTCCTTTGTGAGGTCACCGTGTTCTGAGACCCGGTGCCCCACAGCTCCAGCCCCTACAGTATGCAGCAGAATGACCAACTTCCTTATCTCTACTTTCAAGGACCATCACAAATATTTTTACTCTAGCACCTACCACAGGGCAGAGTCTTTACTCGCATACCCTTTTCAATTACTAGATAGCAGTTGCTTGTGGGTTTTCCCAGTTCAGGACATGCTACCAGACCCATCTTAGGCAGAGCGACTGCAAACAAATGATTTGGTCCGGGGTAGAACCATTACCTCTGACTACGTCCTTTCACTGTCTTGAAACACTGGTCAGCCCCAGGAAAAGTAAGAACACACTGGCTTCTCCTTACCTTGCCTCTGAGCTTCCATTTCTCTACCCACCTCTCCAAAACTTTCCACAAGTCCTTTTCCCTCATCATTTAATTTCATCCTACGCCAATGCTTGTGGCTTTAGGTGAAGCAGGTTTCATCCTTTCACACCCTGAAACCTCAGCCTTCTGAGGAAGCACGATCAGCAAATGTCAGCCTGGGTGAGGGGCTGCCTTAAAACTGTTCTTAAAACCTAGGAGATCCCGAGGGCAGCCTCCTCATGTTAATTATGCTTATGTCCCTCGGAGTCTAGCAAAATGCCCTGAGCATGACATCCTTTACGAAACTCCTGAATTAAATTCATTACGAAAGGAAACGAAGATCCACAGAGGACAAAACCCAGAGATATCCAATTCAAAGTATTTACAGTAGATGGAGCTATGTATTTCACTGTGATCTGCTCTGTATTTCATACATCATGTGAAGTTGTTAACATTTTGGCAGCTAGTATACTTTTTTCTCAAATATATTAAAAGCCATGGGACTCACTCGCCCTGTTTATCCTTATTAGCTTGAAATTGTTAGAAAACGTTATCAAAAAGTTTCCCTAAAAATTATATTGTGATTAATATCAACTGGTACAAATAACAGACATTACTGAAAGGCAGAGATGAACCCGAACGACACCACAGACTTCGGGTGACAATAATGTGTCAATGTAGGTTCATTAGTTATAACACAAGTACCCCCGTGGAGGGGGATGTTACAAATGGGGGAGGCTGTGCATGTGGTGGGGACAGGAGATGCATGGGAAATCTCGATTTTTTCCTCAGCATTGCTGTGAATCTAAAACTGCTCTGAAAAAATAAAGTCTTAAAGGAAAAGAGCCAGAGATATAATGACTTCAGAGATATAAAGGCCCCAGTACATGAATTAATTATACCTCTTTATGTCAAGTTTCATGACATTTCTGTCCAGGGCCAGAGAGAACTGTAGTGTCGAAATGCTGCTGTCTTTCTAGAACATTCAAGGTGTCAGGCCATTTCAAAGGTTATGGCAGTGGCATAAAAGTCTGCAAATGAGGACTAGTGGATAGGAGGGGGTTGAGTTCTAAAACAAGTTAATTGGAGCTTTAAGACTGTTGTTTAAGAGGAAAATAAACACGGATGGTATTCTAATAATATCATGGACATTTGTCCTTGGGTTATTGCTTGGATATTTTCACAGGCAGTAGCTCATTTCAATCCTTACAGTGGGGATTATTATTTCCATTTCACATTTGAGGGAACTTACCTGAATGAGGTTCCTGGGAGATCTGACCCCTGGGTACAGATAGCGAGGGGAGCGCTGCAGTCTGGTTTTCCTCGTGTGGCAGGATGAGGGCCTTAGATCAAAGTCCTGGCGGCCTCTTTTCTCCATGTGGGTCTTCGTGAGGCCTGTCTGGGAGCAGCTATGGATCCCATGACCCAGTTCACATTCTCTCAGGGCCTAGTTCTGGGGGCACAGAAGGCAGGCTGATGTGATGGTAAAAGTCTGGTGGCCCCAGGTTCTTAGTCTACTCTGTTCGGCAGCACGTGAATGACGCCATTTTTAGCGTCCTTCATCTTCTCGTGGGAGGTCCGCCTACCTCCTGGGATGTTGTGAGAGTTTTATGATCACGTCATGGGTCTCTAGTCTAGCACCTGGGAGCGCGCTCACAAAACGGTGGCTACATTCCGTATACATCGTTTTCCTCTCCAGCTACTCATGAGATCCTTCAGAGGACAGACTTGCTCTTATTCCTCTATATCACCGACATGCAGCAGGCCTTCTGTACCAGTGCTCAAAGCACAAGCTGCCCACATCCGGCCCAGCCCGACAGCCAGGACTTAGGCACGTGTCACGGAGGCTGCTAACTTCCCGCCCGTCTACATTCCTCACCCTGTTGGTGGTTCATTTAGTAGTGTTCACCCAAAGGACACCTTTCCTGACCCTCTAGCAGCTCGTGCGATGAGATGAAAGCTGATGTGTGCAGTTCTTCTGGCAATCTTAATGGCGGGAGGGCCTCTTCTTCCATTCTGCAGCCCAGCACACGGCTGAGTGGTTTGGATGGCAGACACCATTTCGGACCACAAGGGCAAGGATGGCAGCCCAGGGACAATGAAGCTAGAACACTGGAAGCAGTGCGGAAGGGCAGGGAAGCTGGCGAGCCAACCCTCCTCTCTCTTGAGACACAAAAACAAAACTTTCATGGTGCTTCAGCCAATGCGTTTGTGGGTTTTCTGTCAGAGGCAGCTGAAATTTATCCTAAATATTATGACAACTAATGGAAAGAAGAATGTCGCTCCATCTTCACATTTGAGCTTTTTATGGCATAGCCAGCCACCCTGTCCAAAATAAGACGTAAGCCACCATGTTGAAACATGATTGGGCACAGCTAGTTACAAGCTTTGGAGAGCCACATGCTCCTATCGCCCTATTATGTTATCCGCCCTCCCCCCACCTTTTAAATGTGATCTGATAGTTTGATGTATTTTCACCCTGTATTTTCTCCTTTCCTCCATCCCAGCAGGGAGCAGGCAGACTCTGCAGGTTTATGAAGGGCCTCCTGGCACCTGTGTTCAAAACATCAAAAATGCAAAGACACTGGGTGGTGAACATACGGTGTGATATATATAGACGGTGATACACCTGAAATCTATGTAACTTTACTAACAATTGTCACCCCGATAAAATTTAATTAAAAGAAAAATGCAAAGACAGCAGAGTGAGAGGATGACAGGCCATGATGGGGTCAGGTACAGAGGTAGAAGCCGTGACAGACCACTCTGGGGACTCCACAGGAGGCCAGCGACAATGGCCTCAGGACACACCAGGGGCCTGAGACTCCAAAACCCACCAGAGATTCTCAAGCTTCACCTGTGACCCAGCTGCAGAGCGGCGAGGGGGGCTCCGGGGGTTGGGCTGTTCCCAACCTGATCATCTGTACTGGCAGATGATCATTCATCCCCGGGGCACTCCCCATACCATGGGACCAAGGACCCTTGGGCGTGGAGAGGGCAAAGAGACATCTAACAGGCATCTCAACTCAACCTGCTCAAGTTCAAACTCCAACGCGCTCCTTCCATGTCTCCCCCATAGGATCCCCTAGCACCTCCATCCTTCCAGCTGCTAGGGCCAAACCTTGGAGCCTTTCTTGATCCTTCTCTTTCTCTCACACCCCACACCCCATCCATTAGCAAAACCAGAAACTCTGCTTTCAAAATACATGCAAATCCAATCAGTGCTCACAGCCTGGTCTGTGCCATTGCCATCTCTTTCCCGCACAGTTGCAATGGCCTCCTAGACGGCCTCTATGCTCTGCCCTTCTTCTCCAGTCTATTCTCATCATGGCAGCCAGGGTTAGCCAGCTAAAAGGCTAGCCAACATGTGCTCAAAACCCTCCAGTGGATCCCCACTCACTCAGGGTAAAGGCCAAAGCCCTTACAATGGCCCCCAAAGCCCTGACCTGCAGTTCTTTCCACTCCGCTCCTACCTCTCCCTTCCTCACTCACTGTGCTTTAGCCACATTGGGTTCTTTATTGTCCTTAAAAACACCAGCCAAGACCCCAGCTCAGTGCCTTTGCACTCGTTGCTCCCTTTGCTGGGAAAGTTGTTCTCCCAGATATTCGAGTGACTTGCCCCTGTATCTCTTCCAGGGCTTTAGTCAAATATCTCCCCCTCATAGAGGACTTTCCAGCCCAGTCTAGTAACATTGTATCATCTCTCCACCAACACCCAGTCGGGTCCTCCTTTTCTGGCCTTCTTATAGCATCTATATATTTCACTTACCTTGTTTCTGTCTCTCCCCACTGGAATGTAAGATCTATGAGTACAAAAACTTTAGTTTCGTTTATAACTCTGTTCTCAGGGACCAGAACTGCGCCTGCCATTTATTACACAGGCGTGTAACAAATACTTGTGGCACTGCCTTTTATTTGCCTTCCCTCCTTCCTTGCCTCACTCTTGCTGCCTTGGCATTGCACTCGCCCCCTCCGTGATGCACATAAGCCCGACTCAGGCTCGGTTCTGGGGAACCCAGGCAACTGCAGTAACTTGCTGTAGGTCACACAGCTGGTGAGAGACAGATCCAGAATCCAAACCCAGGCACCCAGGCAGGCAGTGTAACTCTACTACTATTCCCATCACTACTACTACTGCTGTTACCACAAGTACAATTGCTATTAAGACTATTACTATCACTACTGCTATTACTACTATGATTATCACTATCACTACTACCACTGTTGCCCCTGTATTATTACTACTATTAATAGTACTATTATTACTACTATTGCTATTAATACTACTACTATCACTAATACTGCTACTAACTACTTAGTACACTACTACACATTACTATTACTACCACTGCTGTCACTATTAATACTATTACTATCACAACTACTACTAATAAAACTAATATTAGTATTGTTTCTTCTTGGGGCTTCACATGCAAAGGCTTAAGGCAAGTTAGTAGTTAAAAAGCATACATTCCTTACAATCTCTATAACCAGTTGCCTTCACTTTTACCCTGGCAACAGTACTCTCTGTTGGGACAAAGGAAAGTGTAATTTCTGGTTGGCAGAGGCACACATGGAAATAACAAGTATCAATGAGACGGTCAGTTCATGAAATTTAGACTCAAAAATTTTCTTAGGAATATATGTAATTTTACAAGACCATTCATCATAGCACCAAGCCTAAAATTCCTTAATAGAAAACAGTCAAATAACAAATACTCCAGTTAATTTCCCACAGGTATAAATTATGCAAATACTCATTTATATATTCATTTACAATAATCAATAAATAAGAGTGCATTCATACAATTTTTTACAAAGATCCCTTTTTACAAAGCTACAGCTATGTATATACTAAATAGACAAAATAATCCTTGTACTACAAAATAACATTTCACTTTTTTTCAATAGTTCTCTTAGACTCTCAGTAAAAAATTTCACACATTGTCCATTAAGTCCTGCCATGACATGAAAAGAAACTGTAGCATCAAATCTGATAAACATATTACAGACCTTGAAAAAGTGAACACCTATCATCATCCAGTACAATGTGCTCTAAACAAATTGCTGTTTCCAGGTTTAGTAATTTGTCCCAATGATGTACAGTTGGAAACAACCATTTTTCCACTTGTACCATTTAGCTTTGGCTGATATTACCAGCACCATCGCAAGTGATGCAGGCAGCTATCTTATGGTGCAATTTCAAGGTCAAAGGGCTGGTCTCTTCATGGTACCCCTTCCACACCACGTACCACGCCCACCCCAGGGACATGCCACACAAACAGGCCAGCCTTTGGCTTACGGGATTCCATGCTAGAAGGCAAACAGCCTGATTCTGAGTGGAATTTCTGGACCTATGTATTTGAGCCTGTGTATTTGGGGAGGGGAACAAGATGGGAGGAGTAGACAGGTCCAGTGAATGACAGTTATTTATTCCCGCAGCTGAACTTCTCCATCTGAAAGAAATTCCCCTGGACAACTGACCCCGACGCTGACTTAAGACCACTTCAGTTCTGGGAGCCCTAGGAGGCAGCTCTCCCACATTCTACTCCTAACTTTCATCCCCACACCTTCAATAGACTACCTTTTATTTTACCAAACCTTTTCCGAAGGCCCCTTTTTCAGATAAGAAAGCCAGAAGCAATGCTCTAAGCTCTGGAATTCACTTAACAAATACAGAGGTACACTGACTGAGATTTTAAAAGAATAATCTAACTTGCCTCCCTTTGGATTTTTCAATGTAGACTTTTCAAAAGAGGTCTTTCAACCCAGAGAGGTAAATGAATTATTCAAGGTTGTCACAGGAAGTGAGTCACAGCCAGGATGTGGGTTCCTGATTCCAGAGCCAGCTTGTCCTACTTTGGAACAGAGTCAACTCTCTAGGTTACAGACACTCCCAGAGTTTCCTTTTCAAAGTGTCCCAAACCTTGCATGACATTTAGGAATACAGGCATTTTCTGGCCATCCTTTCTCATAGCATAATATTGCAGAAAACATGTTCTCATCACCTTTTGGTGGGACTAAAACAAGTGGGAGCTGTTGCAAATGGAATCAAACTATCAAAATGTTTTCTATTTGTTCTTGCAACCATGCAAAAATCACGACTTTAAAACTTAAAACAGGAAAAATAATGATCCCTACCTCTCATCCAAGTAATCCATGTTCTCTATCCCTATGTTAATTGTGTTCAGCTCCATACCATGAAATAAATGAATTTGTTTTCTGAAGGAGAAAGCCTAACTCCCTACTCTGAAAAGCCTCGGTAAGGGGTGGAGCTGGGGGCTGGATGCAGTTAATTGAAGTCACCGAACTCTTCAATGTTCCACACAGATTTTATAGTTAACAGCCTTTGAGAGGCATTGTGGTTGCAAATTCGCAACCAAAGGCCGAAACATGAATTTGGCCTTCTTCGTCATTTGTAGGCAAGTACGAAGGAGATATTCAAGCAGTTCTGATATGGGGTTGGGAGTCAAAGTGTGCAGAAACTTGGGAAGGAGAGGAAGGACGTGAGGTGGGGAAATGCCACGTGACTCCTGAAGTCTGCCACCTTGCCAACTTTGAGAATTTCCACCCACGCCTTGCCAACTAGGCCAAAGTCACCAAGAATCAGAATGTCATTCGAACATAACTTTATGTTCTAAGTAGTGAAGTCTAGGGTGAAAATCAGTATCTGAAAGTGAGTCGTGTTCCAGGTTCTGCCACATACTCTGTGACCTTGTTCTTTTTCCTTCCTGAGCTTTGGTTTCCTCTCTGGAATAAGGACCTCCCACGATTGTTGTAAGGGTCAGAGGAGTGAATGGGTACACAATAGTTTCAACTTCCTCTTGTAAAAGGCATGAGTGAGATTTGAGACAGAGCAGCTGCCTAGACAACGGGTGGGTTGGAGAGAGGTTGGAGGAAACTATGGGAAACTAAGTGTCAAGAAAGGAGAGATATTCAATACCTAGAGAGGAGGGAAATGGAAAACGTGGAGCTACTGAGCATTTTACATCATCAGAACAACGCTGCAAGGAGGTATAAATCATTCAACAAATATGTACAGAGTCTCAACTCTGCACAGAAGATGCTCAAAGAGGTTAATTTGCCCAAGACCATCCAGATATCTGGTGACGAAGGTGGGCCTCGGACCTAGATCTGGCCAATTCCCAACCCTGACTTTTTCCCTATCCTGTAATACCTCCCAGAGAAGGAGGGATTAACTTTTTAAAAATGGGTTCAGTTAAAGAAAGCCCCGCTGGATGACAGCTAGACTTAACATCCGAGTGTCAGAGATTTTGCAAAGTTAGCAGTGGGATCAGAGCCATCGATTGTGGAGCTGTGCGTGCATTTAAAGACAAGGCGGTCAAACAGCACCAAATACTGGTTGTCTTTTTCCCATAAACAAGAGTGTTTTTTGCCTTATTGATGCCACAGCCCAGGGCTGAGAAGAACTGCTTACCTGGTGTGTTTTCATCAAGGTTCTCAGAACAAGTTGTGAACATAAATTAAGTCGGTCTTCCCAGCACTTTGGGGTCTGGCAATTCCAGAACAGTCTGAGGTGTTCCAGGTGCTGACTCTCAGAGGAGCAGGAGCTCTGAGTCCCCAGGCCTTCGTCTGATTACTCGACCAAGCTCACCCCTAGCCTGGTCCTGTGCACAATGGTGGGTGGAGAAGTGACAAGGCCTGAAGATCACTGTCAAGCTCTTAAAAATCAGAGCATGAGGGCCAAGGGCTCACTGAAGCTATGGTCTGCACTGATGGAAATGGAAAATTCAAGGCATGACTCATGCAAAGCCCGTGCTTCTCATGCACCAGGCTCATATCCCTGCGCTGCTTGCTGTCATTCCTCAAGAAAATGCCTGACAAGAGTCAAACAGATCTGTGGAGTTCAGCGCCCTGGGAAGAAGTTACGTCTCCTTTCTTGGCTCCCTGACACTGGCTAACCATTAAGGCGAACTCTGCAGCAATTTTCAGCAAATGAGCATGATATCACCCATGGCAGCTCTCAGCCTTCAACCTCCCACCCCAGCACCTGGACCCTGTCATCAGAGCAGCCCCGCTCACCAGCTGGATGGACCCGAGGAATGACCCACTGTGGGGGTTCCAGGCAGCAGCGCAGGCCCAACACATTAAATCTTCCCCCGCGCGGTTTCAGTGGAGATTGTGCAACGTCAGGGAAAGAGAAATAGCGCATCTGGGCCTGATCAGCTTTCTGTGCTCTTGCTCCTAGCAAGAGCATCACTGAGGAGGTTCTGAGAAGCCACGTTGGCTCGGAGCTCCGACGCGGCCGGCCCACTTCGGGACTTTGGGTCATTGGGCAGAGATCTCTGAGGAAGGTCTCTAAGCAGGGAGGGCAGAGAGACCACGTCTCAAAACTCCAGTGGGGTTGCTGGAGTCCTTCTGGACGTCTGAGCAAAACCGAGCTTGCGTGAAAGAGGTGACGTCACATGACCACATTCCAATGACCTAACTGCAGAGGGAAGAGTTCTCCCCAAAGAGGCCATGACAGATTCTGACACTAAGACACATTCTCCACTCGTTTGCTCTGACTTGTGCTTGAGAAACTGGTTCCACGGCGTCCTGAGTCCTTGGCGAGGATGGGAGCACAGATTAGCTTCGGTAGCTGGAGGCTGCAGTTTTGTAGAAAGGCTAGGTGGGAATCAAGATATCCGTCCTAAGGGCACTAACTAGCCGTGTGACTGGTCATCTCTCCTTCCTGATCTTCAGTTTTCTCATTTCTCAAGCGAGGTGCTGGACCCTGACATGATCCCTAAGGCGACCGAACAAAAAGAATCTAGAATTTATGAAGATCAACTATACAGGCAGCCTCTAAATGCGTCTGCCTCCTACCAGTTCTCCCCTTACAAAGAGCAGGCCAGAACCACACACGGACAGAATTCGGGGAACTATGCCGAACTCCAGAAAGGGAGATGCAGCACGTGTGCTGGGTGGCAATCGAGGGGGCTGTGAGGATGTCCTCTCTGGTTCCCCATCCTGGTGGGAGCCCATCTCCCCACAGAGACTGGGTTTGGCTAGAGGACATGCTTGCCAGGCCCAAGCAGTCAACCAACAAAAGGACCACCCTGTTTGTTCTCTGGCTAACACCCGGGTGGACTACTGGTTTCCAAATGAAGTGAGGGTGGCAGAGGAAACCTAGAAACCGGATGACTCCATAGACAGGAGCTTGTGGGGGGAGGTCAAGGATCTAAGTTTTGTGGGGAGAGGGGTGAATAAAAAGGAGAAGGAAGAATAACCATTTTAATCGTGGCATTCCAGCAGAGCTTCTGCACGCGACTGCAGGCTCTCCCGCACAGCGTTATAGGAAGGCACTCTGCAGACCACCGCTCGGCGGGATGGGCATCGCCACACCCCAGCTGGACTCAGGGCAAGTTCACAATCAAGTCCACAGAGCACTGCGCCTCCGAACAAGTGATGAGAAAGCTCAAATTGGACCTGGGGTTCAAGATGGTGGATTGAACACACGGGCTCATTTCTTCCCTGGTGAAACCCCGTGAACACAAAGGCAAAGGAATGGAAGTTGTGCAGTCATGATGACGAAGGCATGGAGAGGAGACACCAGCAGGCAAAGAACGCCAGCCCATTTACGGCAGGGACAGAGCTGCTGGAGAAGTGGGCAGGGGGTAGGAATCCTGACACCACTCCCCTGCAGAGGTATGCCACTGAGCCATCAGCGGCAGCAGTCCCACTATGTGGAGAAATGAAAGGACACCAACCCAGGCACACCAGGCCCAGCCAGGCGGGAGCCATTCAGTGAATCTGAATGCTGACTGCGATGAGCCTCACTGCCCAGGGGTTAGGCCTCAGGCACTGGGGTGTGTGCTGGGACTTCTGGGTGCGAACGGCCCTCCAGTCTGTGCACTGCACAAAGGCGCCTGGCTGAGGGTAATTAGGAGCTAAAATCTAGCCCTTGCTCTGCTCCTCAAGCCTCATCCTAGCTCAGGGCTGCATTGTCCTGAAGGAATGGGCAATAGGTACCCTCTGCCAGTCAAGCCCAGTGCCCATTGGGTGACCTCTGCCCAGAGAGGGACCCCTTTTGCCTAGTCATCCACCCAGAGGGCATGCCTGTTTTTGAAACTGCACAAGGGCACAGCAGGGGCTAGTAGCAGCCTTGTGTATGTTCCTCTTTCCCAGGCAGGAGAGAAGTGGAAATGTCTCTAAAGAAAGGAAACGCACCCTAGAGAAAAGACCTGCAAATATGGGTATGTGGGGTCCTCCCATGAATAATCTGGGTGCCCACCTGGTGACCCTACGGAAGAGCCCACCAAGTCAACACACAGAGCTTCCAGTCCATCTTTTTGATGCATGGCTACTAAACATGAGCGGATCCACAGGATCACCAGATAGTTGAAGAAAACTTGTAACACGAAAGACAGACACGGAGACTAACCGAGAGAAAGGAAACTTATGGGAAAGAAAGGTAACGCAGGGAGGACAAAAGAACTTCCCAAAACCCCACTAGCATGAACAGCCACAGGGAGATCAGATCTGCTCCCATGAAACAAGGACAGTACAAAAATAGAAACAAGAGAGAGAACAACAAAACTGATTTGGAAATTAAAAATTAAAAGAAAACACATTCAGCAGGGATATTGAGAAGATAAAGCTGAATAACTTCCTGAAAGCAGATAGAAAAAAAATAAATAAATACAATAAAGAGACGAGACACAGAAAAGATGAAAAAGATTACAGGGTTATTAATCTGTGAGATCCAACATTGGAACAACAGGCAGTCCAGAAAGAAAGAAGGTGAACAATTACAGGAAAATTTAAGACATTTGCCATGAGATCCTAGCACGAGGTACACCCTCAATGGTACACCGCCATCAAGACAGTTCAGCACCTAACAACGGAGGGACATTAAGTGTCTCCTGGGAGGCGGAGAAACCCAAGCCACACCTAAAGCCTTGGGAATCAGAATGGCACCAGAATCTCAACAACCCCATTGGGGGGTGGGGAGAGGGCATCATATCCCACCTGCAATTTTTTTTTACCTAGCTACGTTGGGAAAGGGCAGAATAAAGACATTTTAAGTTATGCAAAAACCTCAAAATATTTACAACATTTACTTCCCATGTTCCTTTTCTTAGGAAGTTGCTAAAGAATGTGCCACACCTCCCAAACATCAAACAAGGGGGGAAAATTTGACAAGAAAGCACACGACTTGACTCAGGAGCAAACAGTCCTTACGCACCGACACTGAATAGAGATGCACCAAATAATATGATTAACTATGCTGGAAAGACAAAGTGGGAGACAGGTAAGGGCAACAGCCCCATCTACCACAAGAGCAAGGAACTAGATGCTTCGAAATTAATTTAAACAAATTAAAGTATAATCATGTCATGTAGAAATGCAAAGGTAAATATTAGAAGAAACAGCTAAGAATTGAAAATGTTACTTCCAGGGAGCAAGACTCAGGGGGCTGCTAGTTTTCATTTAAAAACTTGTAGTGTTTGTTCCTTATGAAACTATGAACATGTATTACTTGGATAAGAGTTTAAAATAAACGCTTAAAAAAAAACACAAAAAAAACAAGCCATGGGGTGGTTTGTCCTGCAGGTTTCCATATCCACCTTTTATAACCAGAGTCTTCCATATAAGCCCATACTCAAATGAGAATTTTTTTCCTTAAAAAAAACCACACAATCAGTTTGCTGCCAATCTGAACCAAATGACTTTTGGGCATTTTGCCAGTAGATGGTTTTATACAACATTACAGGTTGTAATGAGTGAGAGAAGAAGCCTGCAGAGATTTTTCTGAATAAACTCTAGACCCGTAAATGAAATGATTAACAGTTGGGTCAGCTCTTCTCTGGCTCTTAGAAGCATCTAATTTGGGCAAGCACTGCATGGTGTCCAGGATTCTAAAATATCACACACATAATTTTTATTATCTGTATCTTTGAGCTTTCAGTGATGCCAGGGTACTCATTAATTAGCTCATTTTCCATGGGACGCTTGGCCTTCAAGATGGAATCACTCCAAGCTCCCAACAGCTTTCGGCTGGGAAGGCTTAGATTCATTCCAGGCGAGAAGGCAGTCTGTATTCAGAGTGGGTTAGAGGGCAGATTTTGGCTGTCATCGGCTCAAATGTGTTATGTAAATTCTTTTGGCCATGCTGGAATTCTGTAAACTTGAACTTCACTGCTTGGAATAAGCGAGTCCTGGGCTTGCTAATAGAGAAACGTGATTCTTGGAGTGAGAACAATGCTGGTATGTCAACTAACAAACAGTTAGAGCTCTCGAGGGTCCCCCAGAACTAATAGGGGATGAGCTTGGAAGTGATTAAAACTTCCTCATGGGAAAAATACAAGAACAAAACAAAGGTCTGAAAATTCTGGTTTTGTTTAAATGAGATCGCTTTTATCTAATCATTTTATCTTTTTTTTTTTAGGACATTCATGGGTGCAATGGAAATTCCCTAAAAGAGGTGGCAGTTCTGGAATGGGCACCAGGTGGGTGGTCTGGGTGTGCTTGTCAAGTCTGCTCCTGGTGGGCTGGGTGCCCTCGGTTAATCCACTCTGCCTCTCTGGGTTCAGCTGGCCCTGAGGGCCCCTCCTGACCTAATAGTTTGTAATTTTGTAAGTTGTCACATGCCCTCTGGGGGAGGACAATGGGAGAGGAAGCAATGCACCTTGACCTACACCTCTGAAGGAAACAGGGAGCGGAGGGAGCCCAGGGCAGAAGATAGAAGGGCGGGTGGATGCCTCTGTTCTCTCACAAACCACCTACCTGTTCTGCTCTACTTCTCAGGATGCTTTCCGGAAAGCCTTTTCAAGAAACCCACTGTGCAGGCCCACAAAGCATGCCCATGCCGAGACTGCATTCTGACGCAGGTGGACACAAAGGCTTTCTCAGGGCAGGATCCCACTGGGCTGCTTCCAGCCTTAATATCCGCTGGAGCCTGTTCTAAGCCCAGCCTCTCCGGCAACCCTCAGGCTTTTAACGGCTTTTTGCAGTGCTCGGTGGGGCCTTTGGGATTGGCACAGATGCCTCCAGAGCCAGCAATGGAAGGCAGGGGGCTGTTGAGGCAAAGTGGGAGGGACCGCACGCCTGCCCTGTGTCAGCCAGAGCTAAGCTTTTAATCTATCATTAAAAGAACTCATTTAAAAGGAGGGCTCCATTGGTGAAAATCACCACTTTACCTCAATTCAATCAATGCAAAAGTAACTTTAAAATGCGTCCCACCGTCCTACTCAAAAACAAAAAACTAGGGTGAAAAAAAGTGCACTGCCGCTTGGATTTTGCCATTCCCAGACATCCTTTCCCGGAGCTGGCAGCTGTGTGCTGCTCAGATGTCCCCCTAGACCACACAGGTGCGTGGAGACCAGGCACCTTTACCCAAACATCCCCTCCTGGATAAAAACGTGGCAGTTTGCTTCCCCGTGGAGGTTCTGCCTGGGGCATCCACCCTCTTTCTCGTCAGGAGGACCCTCACCTGAGAGGTAAGTAACTTGGACCTTACAAACCTGCATATGGGTTAAAACCCGGGTTATAGCTAAATACTAGTAACTGACAAAGCAAGGCACGCGAGAACAAAGCCCACCCAAGGATCCGGCATACCCGAGTGTTGAGTACGCAGCCAGAGATAAAGCATGCTAAGACGCACGGGAGGAGAAGGAAACATGAAAACAAAGCGGCGAGTCCCAGTTTCCTGGTTGGTCCCCGACTGTCTGCAGAGGTGCGCTGTCCAGAACCTGAAATAAAATGAAGTATAAAGACTCCCACCCCGTCAGGGCCAGGTCTTTTTATTATGCAGACACACGCCTCAGAGTCTGTTCACGTCCAGCTGTGGGAAGAGCAGCAAGCAGTATACCAGGAACCAGAGGAAGAGGATAAAATACATCATGTCCGGCTGCTGCACAAACTGTGTCAGCGAGTCTCTCTGCAGACTATGGCTCTCTGGCAGTGTGGCTTCTCCGGAGTGGTTGGCCTTCCTGCAGAAGGAAGACACAGGCAAGGCAGTGACAAGCAGGTCCCCAGTTTAGAGGACCCCACTCGCTCCCCGTACTCCAACCTCACTGTCCAACGGGAGAGCTGAGGGCTGCCCAGAGAGGCGTCCAAGAGGCCTCGCGTTGCATGTAGACCCAAGGCGGGGGACCGCAGTCCAGGCAGCCCTGTGAGCTTTTACACATAGTCAGTTCACCTCCACAACACGAAGAGGAAGGAGCTGTTAGCCCATTCCACAGATGCGCACATTGAGACTCATGGGGTAGAGTGGCTTGCCCCAGGTCAACAATTACTTTGTGATAGAGCCGGACTCGGCCAGGTCTAACTGCCAGTCCAGGGCACCTTCCTTTCCTCCACTGCACCCTTACTGCAGAGTTAGATACTGAGCTCTATCATGAGTGAGTAACAGAGGGGACTTGATAAGTCATCTAAAGGAACAGACAGTTCCCAGATTACAGATCATTTAAAAACAGCCATCAGAAACAAAGACACATCCTACCACCACCAAATTTGGCTTTTAGCTTTGGAATATAACCTTCAAAATAATTACTAGATTTGGTTTTGGTCAGATTTATCTTTCTTCTTTTATTTGACAGAAGGTAGCATTAAAATGACATTTAGCTTTTGCCTGGCAGATAAATCCCAGAAGGGAGCTGTGTGGAGACCAACCACAGCTCCAAATTTCCACCAAGGAAAGGGTAGAGGGCCATAATCTGATTGGAGGGGGGGTTGGGGACCTCTGCTTGAAGCTGTATTTATAGAAGCCGAGCATATAAGCTTCTTTGGGTCATTTGGGGCATGTGATGGAGATTATGAGAAGCGAAACCCACTTCAACCCCAGACTCTGTCCTGACCCAGTGACAGGCTAGGCCAAGAATGGAGGAAACATTTGCCTTGTTCTAGAAACTGAATAATTCACAGGCAGATAACGGGCAACTGACAGAATTTCTTTCTCTTTCTTAAAACTGTTTTTATAGAAAATTTAAACTACGGTTTTTTATTGAAGTAATAAATGCTTGAAAACATGGAAAGCACGACTGCATTTCTCAGCCTTGCAGGTTCAATTTTCAAAGTCTTTATCTCATAAAAGCTAAAAGCACTATTTTCCTATGAGTATGTCAAGCCTAATGGAAACCTTGAATTAATATTTCTATTTTATGGCAGGGGAGGGAAACAGGTCTTGCTTCTTTGTAAGGAGCCGAAGAGGTAGAGTTCTAGGGATTACACCCTTGGGTGTTGGGCAATATTCAGACAGAGGTTTTCCACTCCAATAATTTAAGTCCTTCTCAGCCAATTGAAATCCGTGGCAAATATTTTTTTTAAAAAATCAGTACAATTAAGTGATTCAGTAACTTTCCCAGGGAGAGGGGCATCTCAGACTTGTCAGTTTTAGAGATTTCTCTGGTTTCCTATGTCCTAACTGGGCAGGTGTGCAGTCATTCAGCAATCTGAGCCTAGGTCGTCTAGTTCTCCAACAGTAAGAAATACTTTCATAGACATCCTGGCATGTCTGCATTCCCTCTTCTTGTCTGCTCTGATGCCATAAAACTGTAAAATCAGCTCAGTGAGCTTCTGAGTATTGTACCTGCAATGGCGACACAGAAGGAACACGGTTGTCAGGCACGGTAGCATTTAGACCACACTCAGTATCACGTCACTACCTCCTGCCTGGCTCTTCCTCGGACAGCCAGCTTATGCCACCGCGTTATTTAAATGCAGCTGCCTAACCCGGACCCGTCCTGAAACTGAGTCATTTTCTGTTCACTAATATCCACTTTCCCTACCCACTCACATGCAATTTACAGTCATTTTCTTTGGAACGGGTATTTTCTTGCATTATCTCGGACTCTTACTCCTGATTATCAACAAAACATAGCTGGAGAATCGCCCCCCCCCAGAAGGTAGGCTGCATAATTAAAAAGGAAAATATTTTTTAAACCCCACACAACTTGGAGTAGAGTAAGGCCACCAACCTGTTTAACATGCGGTTTCTTCTCTCATCCACATCAGCTGCGTTCCTCAATTGAACATAGCTAAAATGATCCTACAGTGAAATTTATAAACAAAACCCCCGCAACCCAATTAGTAAAGATGAAATCTCTGAAACAGAAAATAAAACGATTTTAAATATACAAAGCCAAGCATGTCATGCTTTTTTCAACATTGCAAACATCTAGTTCCCAAGTCAAACTGGTAAACAACATTCTGCATTTTCCTGCCCTCTCCCCTGATGCCCCACTGGTGGCCCCACCACCCACCACCTGAATCAGAGCTGTGGACCGTGGTGTTTTGGGTCCCAACACCTCCAGAGCTAAGTAGTTGCTAATGTAAAGCAGACCCTCTATGTCTGCTGCACGTCTGTCTCTGAACGTGATCTTTCTGGGTGTGTGTGCAGGGGTCGGGGGTGGGGGTACTGGATACGTTGCTGTACTTTTTTTAATATAACAAAGAGGCCTTTGGGCTTTAAAATCATCACTTTATTTATATCCCCTATCTGCCAAACTGGACATCCACCCGGGCTGTGCTTAAGGACAAGGTTTCAATTTGCTTGTCTTCTATCCAAAAGTCTAGTTGCTGCACGTCAGTAATTTCAAAGCTCTGGGCTGGGGAGGAGGAAGGGTGGAAAGGAACTGATTAGCAGGGGTGCACGGAAGAAGAAGAAATTCACATACTAACCGATTCCAAAGACCTATTAGAATGTCGTCGAATGTAAATGCTGGAGTCACTGTGGCTAGTCCTGAAAAAGAAACACACGTTTTGAATTGGTGCCACCAACAGCTCCTGGTGGCTCAGTGGGGCTCACCCTCCTCCTGAGGCTTCCACATGTGGACTTGGGAAAACTAAGTTTTCCGACCCAGGGACGGAAATGAGACATTTTATCCAATATACATACCCACTTGGGCTAGAGTGCGCTTACACGTAGGAGGATGGCTATTAGAGAGACAAACTGGGCCCTCATCAACAAGAAACAACAGTGAGAAAGAATGCCAAATAGAAAGCAGCCCACATATTCTTGAAAGTCATAGGATTTCACGGCAGGAAGAATCTCTTTTTCCAAGCATCCCTAAGTCTGGGGATTCACCGGACTTCCTCTGCTAGCTAAGGTCAGACCTGGGCGGAGACCTGGTATCCTGACTCCCTTTCCAGTGCTCTGTCCTGTGCACAATGCTTCTGTCCGCTCTCCAGTGTACCACCTCGTCTCCTGTCATGCAGGAGGCAGCTAATTTTCTGCCTATGTTTTTGAGGCTGACGGAATGGGTCTCTAACTTTCTAATAAAGCTGGCTCACCCAGGCAGGGCTGAGGCAAACAAGACCCAGCCAGAGGCCTGGGCTGTCATCCTGGCTCCTGGTTAATTAACTGGCGACCGTAGACAAGTATTCTGTCTCTAATCAGTCTTCCTCATCTATAAAATGGATGGTCATTCCTACCCCCTACTTCACGGAGCTGGTGGGGATAACAGTGGACTATAGGTCAAAGTGGCCCGCCTTGCTGCTCACCAGGAGAAAGAGGTATTGGGTGTTGATGTGGCCTGGTACAGAGAGGGCCATCTCAGCTTCCTCCAGGGAAACCTACTAGGTGGCATCCTGGGAGCCAGAAAAAAGGCATTTGACGCAGAGTTGATTCATCCCCAGGGAATTCATCATTGGCAGCCTTGGTTTTCCTGCTCACTGCTGTCCTGAAAACCTCTCTTGCTTTTGGCACGTTTCCAACTGAGAGTTATTGGGCACCTACTATGTGCCAGGTACTGGGCTAGGCCTTGTCCTCAATGCAAAGCGGGTGCTAGTTTTTCCTGGTTGGTATCACAGCACAGAAATGAAACAAAATGCACCCACAAAGGAAAAAGAGCCCCCGCTGACTAGAAGCCAGCAGTGTCCGTAAGAGCCGACTCAGCACACTGGGAGCAGCAGGAGACGCCGGGCACTCTTTCCCTCTGTGTTTGTAGTTTTTCTAGTAAAAAGCGCATCCCTGTGAGGAGAGGACTCTTGTGTTTTCCTCTCCCCTCTTTCCCAGCATGCTTTCTTTAAGGTGGTTCTGTGTTACAGCATAACCAACATGAGATTGGTTACTCATTCATTGGAACTTCATTCTCTAGGCAAGTACCATTAAGAGCCTACTGTGTGCCAGGCACTAAGGACAGCAGACTGAGAGCGTACATTCATTCATTCAATCAATCACTCAAAGCACCTGCACTGAACGCCAATGGCAAGCCAGGGGCCGTGCTAAATGTTCGGATCATGTAATGTGCCCTCCCCACCTCCAGGAAGCTGGCTCACCATCTAGGTGGGGAGCAGATCATAAATACATCCGTACACACATAAATACATCCAAATGATTATAGAAATTACTGTTTTGATAAGAGTAGAGGCTATAAGGACATATAAAGTGGGGTTAAAAACAGCTTGGAGGAATCCAAGAAGGCTGCTTGGAGGAAGTGCGAGTGAAGCTGAGACGTGAGGGAGCGAGGCAGGAGGCAGGCAGGGGACAGAGGGTCCTCAAAGGTGAAGGAGCTTAGGTGAGGGCTGGGCATTCAAGGCCAACTAAGGCCAGCGTGCCTGGCTTGCTGGGGATGAGAGGAGAGAGTGACTAAAGTTGGACGAGATGAAGCGGAGAGACAGCTCACGAGGCATGCAGCAGGCTCTGGAACAATGGGCCTTTCTGTCTAGACCAATGGGAAGCCACAGGTGGTGACAGAGTCAAGGTACAGCTGGGAAAAACATCCCAGTTCTGGGAAGAGAGATGCCCAAGCCTCAGTCCCATTCAATAGCCTTGGGCCAGGTAATGACTTTGAAGTCAGTTTTCGCCAGTGTAAAAGCCAGTGATGGCACCTCCTACACTGCAGGGAGCAGGTGAGATGGCCTGGCACACAGGAGGGGCTCAGGGGTCCTCATTCATTCACACAAGCACAGCTCTGCTTCCTTTTGGCATGCAACTTTCACTTGGGCTGAACTGCTTCACAGTAATTCCAGTTTTGCCTGAGGTGAGCTGGGGAGGAGGAGCTAGGAAGGTAATTGCTGCCTGCTCTGTGCAGGGAGGTCAGAGTAAAATCTTCCCACTGACAAGTCAGCCAGGCCTCTCCTTCCCACATTCGCTGAGATAACGGTCTACTTTTCAATATTTCTCCTTCTTTGTTTACCTCCACAGGGATGGGTTTTGCTGGTACTTCTTGATGGAGTACATATCCAAGATGTTGGCTTCCCCCCAAGGCTCACGTGTCTCCCCACATGCTCTTACACCCCACAAATATTTACTGAGGTACCTGCTGTGTGCCAGCTGCTTGCTCAGGCTGTTTCTATCACCTGGGATGCCTTCTCTCTCCCTCTCCCAAATCCAGATCCCATTTATCCCTTGACTCTCAATGCAAATGATATCTCAGCCCCACGCCCCCCACCTCAGGCTGTCCCGATCCTCCTCTCCACCTGCATCTGAGGTCTAAAACGTGAAATCCCCACTTGCCTCTTAACAACTAAGGTGTCCCACCTATCCCTCATAGGATTCGTAGAGCATGTCTTATCTGTCTCTAGCTGTGAAGCCCTGGGGCATGGAGCTGTGCCTGAATCATGGCTGGGGCTGACCTCTTCTGAGGCCCCCAAGTCTAGCAAACTCCATCACAGAGCGGCTACTCAGAGATTACTGAGTATTCACGTGCTTAGGGAGAAGATGAGCAGTCTGGCGTAACAGCCAAGGAGCCCTCCCTGAGTTGTGATGGAGTAGATGACAGCCCTGAGCCATCTGCCCATAAGAGCTCACTGGCACTTAGACCAGAGTCCAGCGACATGCTAAGACACAGATGGCTGCTGGACAATCACGTCAGAGGCAGGGAGAGGGGCTCTGGCAGTCATGGGCAAAGTCGGCAGGCGCCTTCCGCTGTGCCTTGGCCCTCGACGCCCAGGCTTCCAACGACTCTCCCTTTGTCCCCCCACAGCCCAGGTACGGAAGCAAGGCAGAGCAGAGATGGAAAGCTGGGCATCTGCCACCTCCTTCTTGGCTCTCCCTGTATGGGCTTCTCCCCAAATGCATATCTCGACAATTTCCCTCTGCAGCCACTGGCTCACCCACCACAGGCAAGGAGGGGTCACGAAAAGAATGTGGACCATGGAGTCCGACCGGTCTGAGTCCAAGACCCCAGCTATGCCATCTCCTAAGCTGAGAGGTGCCCCTGAGCTCCCTTGTCTGCCGTAATGTGTACAACCGCACCTATCTGCCTGTGGGGCTGCCCACAAGAATTACTGAGGAAACCTATGGGTAATGCCTGAACACACAGGCCGTGTAATCAGTGACTACTGCGATGATGAGTGCTAATGGGAGAGACTAGGGCCTTCTAAAATTCAGCAGTTAAATATTCTCCCTGGGACAAACCTGGTTTATCTGGTGGCCTTAGTGTGACAAAGCAGATAGGTGCTACAAGTTTCCTGTAGATCAGCTGAAGTTCAGGATCCTCCCTGAGATAAATGAACCATTCTTACTTCTTTGGATCCGAACTCAGGGGTGAAGCCATATGTAGTCCAAATTCCACGTGACAGCAATAAAAGGTCCCCTCAGCACATAATGCAGCAAATCCCTTCCAATTCTATAAGACGCTAACAAACGCCTAAGTTTGATCTCTAACTAGCCCAACCAGTGGTTATCTGGAGGCTGGGGGTGGCTGACGAAGTCTCCAAGTCCATTGCTTTTCACACCCCACATCTAATACCTGTGTTCCAGCCATTCCTCTGCTCACTGCTAGTTCCCACCCAGGGGCACTTTGGGTGAGGAAAGAAGACGAGTTTCAGGTCTTCCTGTTTTGCTGCAATTGAGCAGGTCTGGTAATGGCAAGGTCGGGGCCAGGGGAGACCCAGGGGCAGAGAATGAGGATGGAGCTGTGTTTCCGATTCTGGCAAATGACCAACTTACCAGATGAATTTTGTATGAATCTGTGTTTCCCCTGCTGTCTGTCAGCCCAACCCCTGCAAGTCCCATCACACCCGAAACTGACAATGGAATGAGTTTAGAGAGTAAGCTCTAGCTGGGCCTCTGGGGTGAGAAGAAAGTAATAAAATACCTGGAAAGGACTCTGTTGTCACCAGTGTCTTCTTCCAGGTCATTTGAGGATCTAACAGTTCCGGGTGCTACGAATATTGAACTTTCTACGTGGTCCACATGTTTCCTTTTTTCCTTTTTTTTACTGCTGGTCGATTCTTCCATTACCTTTTCTTCTATAGGGTTTGCTAAGTTTTCCGAGGTTGGGGGTTCCTGGGACTTAAGGACAAGACAACCAAATGCAAGTCAGTGTTTCATGCTGAGAGGACGAGTGAGTGACACCACCCAGCAGTGCTCCGCTCCACCTCGATCACGAGGCCCAGCTAGGGCGTCCCTTCTAAGTCTGCGTCTCCCATGAGCTCCTTCCAGCTGAGCCCACCTTGGAACAGAGCCCACCCCAACTTCTGCCCCCTGTGCAGAATTCAAATGCTCCAGATGGGTACAATGGAAATAGCATGGGGTTTAGAGTTGGTAGGATCTGTTTAAAATCCTGGATGAAATCAGCTATCTGACCTTGAGAAACTGACTTCATCTCGCTGGCCCTCAGTTTCCCTGTCCATCAAATGGGTATAATAACTATCAACCTCTTTCCACAATACCACAGTGTTTCCTCTAAAGGACGTCCCTTACAGTGGGCAATGGTTGGACTCTTCACACAACTGTCATCCGCTTAAACAGAGAAACGAATCCTGGAAGCCAGGTGGGCCAAAGGATGTTTGGAGAGGTACACACATAGGCAAACGTACAGCTGATGGGATGGCATGCACTGTGCCTTTGGATGAGGGTGGATCGTAGTGCATCTCTAGTGTTTATTTGATAAGAAAGATTCTCTGACCATTGTCCACACTAGGCACTGTGAAACCCAGTAGCAATGTTCCTGCGTGAAACTGAGAAGCGTGGGAATTGTTGGGGCCACTCTCAAGAATTCCTTCAGGGGCTAGAAGAACTGGCTGAACAGGTGTCAGACTGAAAGGATACAGTGGCCAGGCAGGTGCACCCCACAGAACAAAGCTCTGTGCAGGAATTAAAAGCTTTCTCAGCAATTTGAGACTCCAGTCCCTCTTCCCTCATCCACGGTACCTTTCCTGAAGAAACGAGGACATTTCTTTTTTAAAGACTAGAAGAAGAACTTGCCATTTTCTAGTCTCTTTTCTAAAGGAGGGCCAGGAATCAGAGCAATGCTCTGTCCCACGTCGTCTTGTCTGCCAGGAGGCAAGACACACAGACCTCACCTGTCATTCTGAGCTGTACCCCCTCCCTCCGCTCACCAGCAGGGATCAAGGCCAGAGGTACACTGGGGAGCCAATCGCAAGTGGGCACCTGCTCGTAGTACAGGTGAGAGCCAGAGGAAGCAGATCAGAGCCCAGAGAAGTAGCCAGCGCCAGTGTCGCTCCCACACTGTGCCCAGAATGCAAGCTTTCACGCCCAGCTCAGTGTGAGATGGATTCGAATCTAGCTCTCCCGATCCCATTCCCAGCCCCGGACTCTTTCCAGCCCACCCCACATCACCTGTCCACATGCTGGACACACGGAGGTGCACAACCTACTTTTAGCAATGATTGGAAGAGAAGCAGAAGAGAATGCAGGCCGCATTCAATCAGCCGGGGGGGACAGGGACCAAGTCCCGAAGGAGCCATTTCATATAACACAGAGGGGCAGACACGCAACTCAGCCTTTCTTCCCACCACCTACTCACCCAGACCCCTATCTTTTGTCCTCAAAGAGCTTTTTCGCCCATAACAATCCACAGTATCACTCCAGGTGCTGTGATGGTCCCCCAACCTGGGGCTCTCAAGACCTGATCTCACTGAGAGACTTTCTAACCCTGCTGGATCTTGGGGTCTCCTGCAGGAAGCGCCTTCTGGGGCAGGGCTGGTTTCTGGCAAGTCAGCAGACAGCAGGTGGGAGGGAGGTGGGCAGTCAGGACTGGGTCCCTTTACGTGGGGGCACAAAGGGAAGATGGCAGGCGGGCCCCTGGTACCTGTGGAACCATCAGTCCTCTTCTCCATCCAAAGGTGGACACAGAGTGAGTGCCCCCATCCCAACGGGCCAATTGGCCCTGTCACGCTTGCCTCCTAGGCTGTTACCACCTGAGAATTCTGCTCCCCACCGTGTTCCAGGCAGCGATTCCCCATTGTCTGGAGTTGGTAAACCAATAAAAGCAAGCTGCCACTGCTGGCCTCTCTAAACTCAGGAGGTCTTGTAAGGCTTCTCCGAGTCCCCTTTCTCTTGTAGGCTTCCTGAGCTGCACACCTCCTCTGGGCCCCTCCCTCAGCCCCGACTCTGTCCGGTCATAAGCCAGCGCATCACCTTTTATTGTGGTGTTTAATTTACCCTACCTCCGCCTTACGCCCCCCAAATCATCAAGCAATGCTACATCCTTTAATCCTGCATCAGGCTGGTCTCTAGCGTCCAAAGAATAAAACACAAATGCTCACTTTCTCCTGGGAGAGACAATCACAACCCACATAACCAGGCTAAATACTCCAGTAGAAAAGGTTGAAAATATCATTGGCTACAGATGAGAGCAATTGCTGTGCCTGGGGAGGAAGCGGGGAGGGCTCCTGGGAGGAGCTGCCAATGGCACGGGGCTTTGACGGTGAAAAACTGCTTGCCAAGTGAAGGATTGGCAAGGGCGTTCCAGGTGGGGGGACCAGATCAAGCAAAGCCTGGAGGCAGAGGAGAGAGGGTGTAACTGGGAGCCAGAGAGGAGGCCGGTGTGGCTGGAGGGCAGGTAGAGAAGGGGGTCCCGAGGGATGGGCGGCCAGGTGGGAAAGGAAAGAGTCTCAGAGATCGTGCTAAGGAATGTGGACTTTATGATGGAGTTGGGAGCAGGGGAGTGATAAGGTGAGATCTATGTTTTAGGGTCCTCTGCCAGTTGTGGAGGGCACTGCACTGGGGAGGAGAGACGGGCGACATGGGAAGAGACAATGGGATGGCCAGCAGTAGTCAGCGACCTGCCGCAGCTGATGGATGTCCTTAGCAGGACCCTGCACTTTCCCACCTTGGTTCCCGTGCTCAGGCTGCGACTTCCACCCAGAACTCCCTCCCCAGCTCCAGCGCCCCGACACACGCAGCCATTATGCATCTGGTTGGGGGTCTCCCTCTGGCGAACTCCCGAATCCCTTTGCTGGGCCCCATCCCTTATGTCTGATGCCACGTTCCCTCCTAGCGCAGTGACTGGGGACATGGGCTTCCCAGCATCAAACCCCAGAGGCAGGATCTCCTTTTTGCTCCCTTTTCCCTGCCAGTCCCTGCACCCTGCCTCTCATAGGCTGGACGGAGCGTGCAGGTGAGCTCACCTGGGGTCCCTTCCCTCCCAGGCTGTCTCCCCCGGGCACCCTGTCTGCACCGCACCTGCAGGGGCCCAGTCACTGTGATTTTGGATCCACTCCTGGATTGCCAGTGCTGCGGTGCCAGGTCTTATTAACAGGGGTCCTGAGGAGGGCCCCTCCCCTCTGCGTCGCTGCAGTATCACACCAGGACCCCGTACCTCTCACTGCTCACTACAGTGACCCCTCTTGAGCTGCTGGGCCAGGTGAAATGGGAATGCCAAGTGGCAGATAAGTGTGTGCCCAGCTGCTTGAGCTCAAAAGTGCGTGTCTCCCCCCCACCTCCCACCATCCCCCCCACTTCAAACCACTGGGGGCAAAAAATAGTGCAGAACAGGCAAAAGGCTTTTAAAAATCAAGGCTGGAGTCAAAGGTGAAGTCTCCCTTTGGTTTTCCTAGGCCAGTGCAGGAGGCGGGGGCTATGATTCATTAAATGCACCCCAAGTGTAGCTATGATTACTATTTAAAATTATCACTGTTACTACTATGCTGGACCCTCAAACATGACCTTGTTTGACCCTCTTGGCAGCCCAGGATTAGGGGGCAGAGCCAGGATTAGGGGGAGGTCAGTGAGGTGCCCCGGGTGCAAAGTTTAAGGAGCGATCACACTCGGGAGCCAGTCCTGCCTTTGCCAGAGCATGAGTGAGCACTTCCTTGAATGTGGGCCCTGGGATGCCCATGAGGGGAGCTTCTGGTTCCCTAATTTAGGAAGGACGAAGCTGAGCTTCAGAGAAGGGCGGAATTCCCCATGCAGGGCAATCACATACCTGGTGGTTCTCCCCAGGGGCACTGTCTTCAGCCTCCCTTTGCTGCTGGGCCTCTTGGGCGGCTGGGGGAGCAGGTTCCGAGGCTGGTTTGGCACCCTCTGCACCCCTGTCCAGAAAGGGCTCCTGGACGGTGGCCAGGGAGAGGTCCTCGCCCAGCCCTGAGAAGCTGCAGCTGCTGCGAGAGGCCTCCGCCGCCTCCTCCTCCCGGGGCCCCGGCTCACACAAGTAGCCCTCTGCTTCTTCGAAGTCCATCTCTTCATTTTTCAAATCATCCGTGCCTTCCGCATAAGCCTCCAAAACTGCAGCCAGGGGAACCTCGTAATGTGGGTAGTAGAAAAGGTCGTGGGGGATGACGGAAATCTTGGAGAGGGGTGGGGAGGGTTTGAAATCCAGCCCTTCGTCACTGTGGCTCCCAAGTGTCTCCAAGCTGACATTGCTGCTTGGCAGTTCGGAAGGCCATCCCCCGCCAAGCCCCGGAGAGCCTTCGGCCTCCCCTTTCTCCTCGCCATGTCGCCGATGCGGGGACTTGCGCTTTGCCTTTTCATATACCTCTGTCTTTTTATCCACCGGTGCCTCCTCTGGGGACAAACAATAGCCTTGGCCGTCTTCTTCACGGTCCTTCTGAGGTTCGTGCTTGCCAGGCTTCCCAGGGGGCTCATCTGAATCTTCCTTTTGGTGGGCAGATTTACCTTTCTTTTTACCCAGTTTCTCAGTGTGCTCCTCCAAAACCACATCCTCGGCAGGCTTTTTCTCAGGAGACAAAGGAACCTCAGTGAAAGCCTGGCTGGTCGAGGCGAAATCTACTAGGTCGCTGTTAAATTTAGAGGCTTTTAATGGTATGCCTTCGAAATAATCTTCCTCATCCATAGCTTCTGCAGTCAACAGCTTGACCTTGATCTCCAAGCAATCAGCCATAACAGTATCCTCTCCAAGGCGTGACAGGGGCCTACTGGCGGGCTGCTGCTGGCTGCCGTGGCTGGCTGCCCTCTCCAATGCCCCATTCCAGGAGGGAGAACTCTGGGCAGTCTGAGAATTATCGATCTTACCATCTGCCAAGGAAACATCACCCAGGGCTTCGTCAGAGGCTACTTCCAGGATCTTTGGGGCTTCCTGTTTTGGCTTTTCCTCGGCAACCTCAACTGCCACGATATGTCCATCTTGCTTCAACAATTCCTTTGTCCCTCTTGGGCTCCCTTCAAAGCCAAAGTCTTGACTGTAGAAAGTATCCTTACTGCAGGAAGCATCCTTATAGGGGTCAGCTTCAAAGTGCACAGTTTTCTTGATTGGCAGAGAGATGGACCTCCGGTTGTCCTTTCTGGATAAGATGGAAGATTCTGGAGATGGTTCACTGATATTGCTGGTCTTACCTGGGACCTCTTGGAGGACCTGGTTGATAACATGGTGCATGACCTCGGTGGAGGTGTCTGACAGTGTATGGCCAGAAACGCCACCCAGGCAGGATTCCTTCATGCTCTCGGGCTTGTCACAGACAAAGACTTTGGAGGGTGGTGGGTGGCTGGCTTCATGGTTAACGGTGTAGGCACGTTCCCCATTTTCAGTCAGAAAGAAGACTGTGCTCTCCTGTTCAGAAGGCGTTTCTTTGATGCGGACAAAGGTGGATTCAATCGGGGCTTCTTTATCTGAATCCTCAAAATCGTCCTGCAAAGAAACACAAGGAAACATAAAATCAGACGGGCATTTAAGTACAATGTGTATTCCCCTCTCAGGAAATAAAAAACAAAGAAGACAGAGCTGCTTCAGAATTACCACCAAGTGCACTGATTAAGAGGTAGATGGTTGAAGACTGTTGCTCCTGCTGAAGTGTGAACACACCAGAGAAATAAAAAACACTATTTTTTTAAAGCTTGGGATGCAAACAAAGCTCAATGAACTAAATAAACTCTAGAGAAGGACAAGCTCTTCCTACGTAAGTGGAGACTGTCTTCATCCCTGGGGGCCACTGCCTAGTCTGGCTATGGACAGGAGGAGAGCTGACCTACCCGAGATAAGGAAAAATCAGCCAAATCTTCATTGATTGTGTCGGCTGGTGTGGGAGACTGAACATAGAAGGGCCCCAAACATCAAAACCAATTCTTATATGCTAAGGCTCCCACATGGGGACTTTTGTTGAGTAAGAGGCAGCTGTGGGCAGGGCTGAAAAGCAGACAGTGACCTTGGTATTGCAGCGTTTGGCTCCCAATGCACTGGTAGAGACAGTGGGCTGAACTCATCTGAAAATTATTTGAAACCAGAGAGCTGCAACTAAATAAAACTGCAACATATCCCCCCTTATCAACTCCTGAGAAGGCCAAAATAATCAGCGCATTGTAAGTCCTTGTTTAGGAAAGTACTACAGTCTCAGGGGGGAGAAATACCACCTACCTCAAGCTCTACTATTTATTTATATGTCAGATCTGGCAAAAAATAAGAAAAACATTCAAGGTGCCAAGAAGCAGGAGAATGAGACCCATATCAAGAGAAACAATAGTCATTAGAAGTAGACCCAAATATGACCCAGGATTAGAACTAGCAAATAAAGATTCTGAAATAACTACTATTTAACCTACATTACAAAAAATACAAAGGTAGTTCTTTGGGATGAAGGGAAATGATCATATATGGAAGATTGAATCTGAAGGAGGGAAGGAATAGTACATGAAATGGTGAACATGTGGTCAATATAAAAAACTATTTAAAAAGTTTTCTTAAGAAGCCTCCTGACTGTTTAAAGCAAAAGTAATAACAAAGTATTGGGGATTAAAACATATATAGAAGTGAATTAAATAACACTAATAGAACAAAGGACCGGAGAGGAAGTGAGCAGAATTAAATTGTTGCATATATAAAAATACAAAATATGCATTTTACTTGAAGTGACATAGTAATTCAAGGTAGATTGTAGTATGTTCAAGATGAGGATTAGAATCCCTAGAGCAACATTAAAAGGATAAAAACCAGGAGAAATGGCTAAAAAGCCAATAGAGAGCTAAAATGGGAACCACAGAATAATAATCCAAAAAAAGTTAGGAAGGAAGTACAGAGGAACACAGCACTAATAGGAGCAATGGAAAACAATAATCAAGATGGTAGATGAAATCTCTGTGAGTGGACGAATAACATACTCATTAAATGACACACTAATTCTTGGCAGAATGGATAAAGAGACCGACTATATACTGCTTGTAAGAGACATGTTTAAAGATTAGCACAGACACACACTGAAAAGAAAAAGATATATTATTGCCAACATCGTGAGAAAGCTAGTATAACTATATGCCTATCAGACAAAGTATACTGCAAGACAAAGAAATTACATAAAAACAAAACGATCTAATTATGAGGAAGATACAACAATCCTAACTGTGTAATGTGTATGCATTTACAGCATAGCTTCAACATACAGACAGCAAAAACTGACAGAACTAAGAGAAATAAACCCACAATCATAAGTTGGAGATTTTGCACATTTCTCCCTCACACTAAGTGACAGGAAAAGCAGAAAAAAGTATCAGTATGCTTACAGAGTATGAGAACAGCACATTAACCGAGCCAACCTTTTCGATATTTAAAGAATGTTAATTCCTTGACCGCATAAGACACATTCTTTTCAAGCGCATGTGGTACATTTAACCAAAATAAGCCGTATGTTAAGCCATAAAGCTCGGCACAGAGCGTGCTACATGGATGGCCAGGATTTAATGAATGTTTATTGAAAGGAACTAAACGCAGCTGTATTGTTAAAGAACAGTTCAGTGGGTGTCTAGATTGTCACCTGTAGTCCCCTGGGGATTTGAAGGGACTGTTCTGTAGTGATGCATGGTGTTGTTCTATGAATCAAGATGACTTTCTCCAGGTATCACAGGTTGCTCAGCTTCTCATTCCCCTGCCCCAGTCTCTGACCCCAGCACTGGGGAGACGCACATGTCAGATATGCAGAATCAAGGCTGTGACCCTGACTCACACAAATACATACGCTTTAGTTGACTTCAAACTCTGCCTACATCTTAAAGGCTTTGGGCTAATAAAAGCCCTTGGTGCCTAGTGTCTCAGAATTTAGTAACAGGCTAGAAAAATTAGAAATATTATTATAGATTATATTGTATAATATTATATAAGATACATATATTAATAATATGCTATTATTGTAAAATAATAACAATCACCACCATTTGCTGAGCAACCACCGTTGTTTCAGGCACCAGGACTAGGTGCCTTACATATCTATTTATTCTTCACACAACTCTGAAATGTGGGGACTATTTCCATGTCACAGATGATACCTCATACAGACATGAATCAGAAGTTAAGTAAGCAGCTTGAAATCACACAGCTCAAGCGGCAGAGCTGACATTCCAGCCCAAGGAATTCCTGCTTCTAAGGTGAGCTGTGGTGCAGGAACAGATGGGAAACACACACACACACGTAGGAACTAGAATGAAAGCCACAGCATGGGAGGACGCAGTCTGGCTTTTCTGAGCTGTACCAAATGGGGTCTCAGTTTCAGCCATAAGTTGTAAGGGATCTAAGAGCCTGAATTTTGGAACCACAGAGACCTGGGGTCACAGAGCTCTGTGCTTGGTGGCTGTGTGACCCTGGAGAGGGCTTAAAGCCTCTGAGCGCCCATAGTCTCATCTACAAAATGAGGATCATGAGCTGAGCCATGTCGGACCATAGAAATGACAGTCAGCCCAGAGACATACAGGACAGGTACCTGACCAGCCTCCAGCTAAAAGAGCAGCCCCGATCTCCCAGTGACCATTTAGCTCCTTATGCTTATTTTTTTCTGTCTATTACTGATAACTATTTGAAATTATAATGTGTTTGCTGACTTATTTACTGTTTTCTCTATCAGAACAAAGCTTCACAAGGTCAGGGACCTCATCTGTCTAGTTTATGTTGAGACACCCCCCCACTCCCCGCCGAGCCAGCAGTAGGAGTTCAGTAAGTTACCAATGAATTCAATAAAGGGCTGTTGTTGTTGCTGTCATTATTATTATTATCATTTCAGGATTGTGCATGGGTTGGGTGAAGGTTCAATGGAGCCATGACAACCTCTAAAAGGTCTAATTATGATCCAAAAAAAGAAAGAAAGAAAGAAAAGAAGGAAAGAAGGAAGGAAGGAAGGAAGGAAGGAAGGAAGGAAGGAAGGAAGGAAGGAAGGAAGGAAGGAAGGAAAGAAGGAAAGAAGGAAAGAAGGAAAGAAGGAAAGAAGGAAAGAAGGAAAGAAGGAAAGAAGGAAAGAAGGAAAGAAGGAAAGAAGGAAAGAAGGAAAGAAGGAAAGAAGGAAAGAAGGAAAGAAGGAAAGAAGGAAAGAAGGAAAGAAGGAAAGAAGGAAAGAAGGAAAGAAGGAAAGAAGGAAAGAAAGAAAGAAAGAAAGAAAGAAAGAAAGAAAGAAAGAAAGAAAGAAAGAAAGAAAGAAAGAAAAAAAGAAAGAAAGAAAGAAAGAAAAATCTGGCACCATGTACTTCTGGGATTCTGAAAATTAAAAGGCATGGTTTGACTGGTCATTGTCTTTTACAATTTTTCACATTCTGATAAAATCTGGCAGACAGCTGAAACATTCCATCTGACATTGAAAAATCAAGCAGCCAATCCATATTACCATATGAAAGTGAGCATCTTTCATAATCTTAATAAAGTTTGGTATGGGAAGAAGTCTGCGAGAGGTGCAGCTAATTTCTACCTTGCTTTCAAACGTAATACACATTATATATAATTTTGAAATTAAAATGTGGCAAGGTAACCCTCAAAGGACATGAGATCCAGTTTTGATTATTACAGCTTGTCACACAGAACACAGCCCAACTCCCAGCTTCGTCTGATGGCCAGTTGATAGAAATGTACAGTTTCTGAATTAAAGGTAAGAAAAACAAACGTACGGCTTCCAAATCCGGGAAATGTTCTAGAAACTGTGCCACGTACGTCACAATAGACTGCTCATCCGGTGTGTCAACCATGATGTCTGTTAAAAGAGACAGGCATTAGAAGGAAGCATGAACACGCAATCCTTAAGTGGGATCATGGGGTGCTCGACGGTGAAGGATCCCACAGACCACGGAGCTTTTTTGCTCTTTATCTTACACTTGAGGAAATTCAGGCCCAGAGAGGGGAATCATTTGGCTGAAGTCTCACAACTGGCTGATGAATAGAGGAGCCGAGATGTAGAATCCAGGACTCCTTATTCCTAAGACTGTTCATTTTTCTGCCTTAGTCTCTCCACTGTGAGTAGTCGGCTCCATCAATGAGCCTGGTGAACCAGGACAGTTACTCACTGCTGGAGGGAATCCCAAATTGGCCTAACCCACGTAAAGCAATTTGACAGTGAGAGCTAAGGGCCTTAAAAGGTGTGTCCTTTTCAACTCTGTCATTCTGCTGATGGGACCCGGTCTTGAAAGGAACAATCTGAGAAGCACACTCAGCTTTATTCAGTAAGTTGTTGACTACAGTGGTGTATATGAATGTGACTATTTCTGAAACAACCTCAGTGCCCACCCGTAATAGAAGAGCTAAGGCAATTTTGGTTTGCCCATGAGATAGGCCATTATGAAGCCAATAAAAACATACAATGAAGACATTATAGCAACATGTAAAACACTTATGTCATAATTATAATGTTAAGCTTAAAAAAGTAAGAGCCAAAACTATACATACACCGACTGATCCCAAACATGGAAAAAAATTGTAATTAGATGCATAGAAAAATACTAGAAACATGAACTCAATGGTAGGAATACAGGAGATATAAAAATCTCTTCATTAGATGTTTCTGTAGTTTCCATATTTTCTATCTGGACAGCATGTGTTGCACGTGTAATAAAAATTATTAAAAAGGAAGAAAGAGAGAGAACCGTTGCTACCTTCTGGCTCTAGGAGCCTGGGAATGTGAAGGGCATCGTGGGCGACGCTGAATGCCTTCTCTAGATTTTCCCGCATGGAATCCTCCAAGGCCTGCTTCATGTCCACCAGGCTAGGATCAATGGCCTTGATCACAGCCAGGAAAGCCAGCCCACTCCTCCAGCTGCCTGCAAAGTCTTGCACCGCCACACCATACCTGAGGAAAAGCACCAAGGGCAGCCAGAATGCAGCTTAGTAACGACATTCAATGATAAGGTCAGCACGCGTCAGCCTCACCGGCCTCGGGTGGGGCCAGGAGCTGCTGACCTCACAAGGCGAGGAGGTGCTGGGCCCTGAGCCCCGGGGATGCTATACTGTACCACTCATAGTTCCATTTCCGGACAAAACAGAAATGGAAGTTAGGGGTCCTATAAGGAGGCAAACTAGGACCTTGTGTTCCCCAATTCCCAGCTATATAAAGGAGCAATTTTGTACACTGTTCACATATCCGTGATACTCAAAACACAGCAAGCAAGGATGTGCTATGTCATAAAACAGAGCCAGGAAGGCCCAAGTTCACACGTGGCTGCCCCCTCGGTACTTCCCGTGCAGCGACCTTGGGTCCTGGATCCCTCCACGCCTCAAACTCCTCGATGATTACAGGGACCACCTGGCTGTGACCTCTTGGGGGCCGTAGAGGAGAACGTCAGGTGGAACCCATGAGAACAACTATGTCACGTGGACAATCCAATGTGCAATGGAGGCAGCACACGGAAGCCACTCACTAAGTAAGTGGTAGCTAATATCAGTATCAATAGAAATAGCGTTAAACATGTAAACGTGAGGGGGAAAATGAGCGAATCCTGCCAGGCACTAATTTCCTTTAGAATCCACCCCCGGAGGCCCCCGCCAGTCTCTCCACTGTGGTCACTGAACTCTCTTCAAAAAAACAAAACACTTTTTTTTTGTTTAAATCAGTTAAGATTCATAAGAAGCCACGGAAGCAGAGAGCCCCTGTATTCCCTTCACCCAGTAGTGCGTCGTACGTTACCAGAGTGTGCAATCTACACCCACACTCGGACATTGGTACAAGAGTGTGAATGAAACACAGACCTTATTTGGATCTCACCAGTTTGATTTTCATGGGGGTGGTATATGGTACCATGACATTTTATCCGCAGTACAGAGTCCTGTGGCCACCATCACCATGGAGACACAGAACTGTTCCATCACCCCAAAGACACCTCCTCTTCCTCAGTCACCCTAACTCCTGGCAACAAGTTTTCTTTTGGTTGACTTCTTTTAAACAACATGCAATGATTATTCACATTAATCAACTCTGTCAGGGTCTACCCCTCAATCGAAACTCCAAACATCCAGCCTCTCTTCCATCTTTTATTCCCATACACTGCGGGGAAGGGGTCTGATGTTTATTAAGTGCTTTTTCTGTGCTGCTTCTGCGCCAGGCACTGTCATGGGGGTTATGTCATTTCATCCTAATTATCCCGGAAGGCACCAAATGATAAGTTATCATCTTGCAGATGTGGCCGGTGGGGAAGTGATTCACCAGGATCTCACCCAGTCTGTACGTGGCAGAAGTGATGGCCCTGAGTTGGTGTTGACCTGGCTTTCTGCCCAGGGGCTTTCAGCCGCTGCCAGAAAAAGGTCTGATACCAACGTACTGGCAAGGTCCCTGCTGGCACAGGGTCCAGCAGGAGGCCAGAGACTTCCTTACAGTTTCCTGGTCTTGGCTTTAGAAAGGCCAGACCAACCTCTGATATGTTACAGCCTTTCTGTCATTAGTTGTCAAGTCGGTACAGACTGAAAGACACCCACCTGCTTCACAATAAATATGTACGTGTTATTAGGATCAAGAGACAGCCCCACTTTGGGGTGTAACGTGGTGGAAGCCCCTCTGATTTGTATTCAGAGCCTCTCATCAGCTTTCTGCAAGCCAAACATTCTGAGAATACAGTTTTCTGTGCACAAAAGCTGAAACAGGTACCGCGTTCCCTGTCCTGACAGTCCACACAAAGTGATGGGCACATAACTTAATCAATGTGCATGCCCCTTTCCTTCGCCCACCCCAGGGAGCGTCCTTCCTCTGCCTGCCAACAGCTCGGGGTGGGGGACGGCACTGTGGCTTACTTCCTTGTCTTCCTCTGCACCCATGCCAGCAGGGCCCTGATGGTCTTCCTCTGGTCTTTCACTGATATCGCCGTGCTCCTCTCTGTGGTGGGTGTGGGTGGGAAGGAGGAGTCTGAGTCTGTGCCCCCCGAGCCGGGTGACAGGCTGGAAGATGGAGAGTTTCTGCTGAGGTTGCCCGTGAGCTCCTTAATCTGGAAGGAAAACAGCATTTCAGACCCCAGAGACAGACCCATCTGACCCAAGGCCACAGGGATTCTGGCCCGAGGGACCACCTCTTGCAGAATTGGTTCTTCAGATAGGGAGAAACCCTTTCCCAATGGCCACGTGTCAGGAGACAGGGCAGTACTCATGATGGCCTGACCGGTTCACGTGGCTTATGGTGTCTGCGATGACACTCCACAAGCAGTCAGCTCTTCCTGGGGCCTCTCTAGCTCTCTGGACGGACTCTGGACACCATATTCTATTTCAAAAAAATGGGCATTTCGAAGATGAAATGTCAGCTCCCTCCTTCCTATTCAAGGAAAAGAACTTGAGCACCATTTTATATGCTGCCTTCTTATTCCAGCCACGGATCCGCCCTTCCTCTGTAAAATCTGCATTTCCAAATAGAGGTTGAAATTGGAACAATGTAAAAAGAAGGTCTCCCCTGTTCCCTATGCCTCTTCCGAGAGCTACCTGTCATACAGGCTCTTTAATCCTCTCAGATGAACACGAGTCATTTTAGAAAAGAAACTTTACCAAGTTCAATTGTTCATCAAAAGTATTTCCCCAGTTCTTGTGACACTTTGGAATACAACTGTTTTTTCCAAGTAAACACTGAACTCTTTAAGTCCCAAGAGGATGGATATACCCTTCTGGATAACAGAGCTCCCACTACTTTTAAAATCACAGGGACTCAGATCTCCAGCAACCAGATTCCTCTGGTTCTTTTTCAGGAAGCAGAACAAGCAAAATCTGTCACTGTTGCCCTTGCTTTGGCCCTACTCTGTTCAGTTGGCCCTAAGCAGATGCAAGGAGGTGGTTACCGTGTGTTAACGGAAAGGAAATGATTTTACCTGGAAAAACAGGATTATGTTCCATATCAGCCCAAGAACCAAAGAGGGGTTGCCATCTGCTATTTCTGCTGCGTCGATGCTAACCAGTTTCACCTGCAGAAAAGCAATTTATGAGTTTAATGGGGGTGGTCACGGAGACTGAAATAGGTTGTTTTCTGATACCTTTGTGGGCCTGTTTCTCTTTCTCACCTGTACCATTTGGTGCCACCTCTCAGGGGCGCCAGCATGCAAACGTGTGCGTAACTGTGTTTAATAAACACACGCATAGTACTTATCATGCACAGACACTATTCTAAGTTCCTTACAAGTATTAACTCAATTCGTCCTCACAACTCACAACGCTGGGATTTCCATTACACCTATATTTCAGGTGAGGAAATTCTACAGGGGTCAAATGTAATGTGCCCATGGTCACATACTAGTCAGGCCTCAGTCATTCTTTTCTAAGGACAGATGGTCAGTGCCCACTAGGTCTGTCTGCCTGCTACACTAACACCACCGAACCTGCAGATTGAAGAAGTCTTTGGACAAACACAGAGCACTGACGTCAGAGATCCTGGGCCATAATGGGAAATTATCCATTGCTATCTAGAAACATCGTGTTGGGATAAGGCTGATACTCAGAGTTTTGCATCGTTACAAAATATCCTATGCTTGGTTAAAATGGGCCTGTCAGAGAAACCCTTAGGAGATTACCTACTTATTTAACTAGTTTCTGACCATAGGATGGTGTTCTTGGAGAATCCCTAAGGCACTGGTTCTCAGAGTATGGCCCCAGTATTGGTCTCCTAGGAACTCCTTAGAAATGCAAATTCTCCCCTAGACCCACTGAGGCAGCAACTTTGGGGCCTTAATCTGCATTTTAACCAGCCTCAGGTTTGAGGACCACTGCCCTAAGTCATTTTATCCTGCAAACAAAATCTGAATATAGAGATCAGGGGTCTGCAAACTTCGATAAGGGGACAGAGAGTAAATATTTAAGACTTCGCAGGCCACAGAAATCTCTTGTCACTTTTTCTTTGTTCTTTACAACCCTTTTACAAATGTAAAATCCATCCTTCAGGGGAAGAGAGGAGAAAGAAAAGGACATCAAGGTAGGCTTTCAAATCCACCCTGTAAAATTCAGCAGGGAGATTTGGGGGGGAAAACACCAGGCCTCACACTACTACCCCGGTTCTCCCTCTCCCTGAGGGCTTTTAAAATGTTTGACACTGTTCTCTGATCCTCTCAGTTGTCAGGGGTTCCTGACAACACCAGTCTGCAGGGTCTGGACATAGTAACTGACTCCAGAGTTTTCTGGCTCAGGGCATTTTGCAAGCTGATGCCAAGAGTACAATTCAGACAGCAGGAGCTCATCACGGACAGGCTGGAGCCAGGAAGGAAGTTGTGGATACTGTGAATCACACAGCAGAGCGAATTCAGGTCCAATATTCTGTCCACATTCATCAAGGCCACGCGTGCCACGTGAGGCATCACCTACAATGCGTGTCCTGCTGGTCTCCAGGCCTCTGCTCTGACAGCCCCCTCGTTTCTGTGGCTCAAGGAACACATCCCAGGGCAGGGAGCTGGAGCGGTTAGCCAAGTACGTCATCCAGGCTTCACTCCCTCCCACCTGGAGGAAGCCCAGTGCAGCCTGCTGAGCTGAGGTTCATAGAAAGCGTTTCAAAATGAGAAAATGCCAGAGCTGCCTTGTAGGGCTGCAATGACCAGGATGGTGCAGCATCCAGGACGGAACGCCTGGCTGAGGGAAGGCAGTGACTGCAGGGGGTCCAAGTCCCCAGGGAGCAGATATTCACAATGACCTTGCCTTGGGTGCCTAGTCCACTGCTGAGTTCTCCATGGTGAATAGACAATGCAATAGCCAGACATCAGTCAGAAGCTTCCGGGATGTCGTCTCCTTCCTCCTTTTCCCCCTAACTCAGTTGTTTTTGCCACACTGATAACATGGGGACCAAGTGGTTTATGGGAGTGTTCCTTCTCCCCCTCTGGCGGCCACATCGAGCATGGGGCAGCAATAATGGTCATGACAGTAATGCCTAGTGGAGCCCAACTTCCTGCTGAGTGGTTTTCATGGGTTAGTTTATTTAATGCTCATAATACACCCATTTCATAGATGAGGAAGCTGGGGCTCAGAGGTGGGAGGCCATAGTTGGTCTTGTGGGGCAGCCAGTCTCTGTTGTTGGAGTGAATGCTATGCTGCTAGGGAGACAGGAAAGGACACAGGCCGGCCACACCCAACAGCATCTGAATCCTGGAGCAAACGGGACCTGAATGCTGCCCCTCCCGGCACCTGCTTGGCACTGATTACCCAGTTCTAGGACCTTGTTTTGCTCAGCAGAGACACTGTGGCCCATCCACCCTCGAGCTGGGCCAGTAGGACACGAAGGGGCCAGGAAAGGCCCATGAGTGGTTTGTGGATTCTGGGAGTGGGACAGAGACTGTCTCTGAAATGCATTTCCTCCTGTCTCACTCACCTGTGCTCACTCCCCACCCCCAGCCCGACATGGGGCCATGTACGTCTCATCTGCCTGGTAAATGGGGCACACACCTGACAAAACACATCCACATTTGGAATATTTCCAGATTTTAAAACAAAAAAATAGAGAAGGCAGCTGTAACGTGTTGTTGTACCATAGGTACCTACTGCAGACAGTTTGGGAACCATTTAAGGATGGGTAAGAGAAGGTCAGGACTTCAGGGTGTGACACTGCCACACCTGTGCTGGGCCAGTCCTACCTGGAGTGCCCGCCCGCCCGGAGCCCCCGGGCCCGCAAGACCACTGCTCCTCGACATGTCCCTGTGACGAGCAATGTGATGTCCACGTGAGTCTCTCCTGCCAGACTCTGAGCTTCTTAAAGGTACAGACGTGCTTCTAACACAGCCATGTGTCCCCAGCACGGAGCGCAGCCCCAGACCCACGGAAGACACTCAGGAACTGTGCCCTGCAGGACTGTCGGAAGCAAAGCTCCGTCCTACCTGGGCGATTGTGACAAATGCAGTGGGAGAGTTTTGCCGACATCACAGGCCCATGGGGCAGCGGACAAAGCAGGAAGGAAGTCAGGGGCCAACAAGCTGCAGGTGAGAGTAATAAATATCCTGGGCAGTTGCTCCAAGACCCCGCTACGCTATCACAGAAACCACGCCCCTTTGGAATTCAGGTGCAGACGCGGCTCAGAAGAACCATGTGTGGTGTTCCCTGTAGCAGTGGACCATGGAGGTGGGGGAAGTAACAGCCTCAGGTAACGGAGCCCTTGCTCTGCCAGCACGTGGCTGAAGGCTACCTGGATTGGGCACATTTAATCCTCAACGACTCTCTGAGGCAGGCTTGGTTCTCACCACCTGTTTTGCAGGAGTGGAAGCTGAGGCTCAGAGAGTCCACGTCATCTTCTAGGATTGGAAGATATGTCAGCTGTGCCCCAGGACCTCTGCCCTGAACTGCCATGTGGGAGCTGAGGATGGTGGTAAGACCTACCGCAGGGGGCCAGCCGTGGTCATGAATACAGGACGTGCTTTGTTAAAGAACATCTTTATTCAGATATATTCACATTCCATTCAATTCACCCATTTCAAGTACAGAAGTGAATGAGTTTTAGTGTATTCACAGAGGTGCACAAGCGTCACCAGTCAATTTCAGAACCTTTTTATTATCTCAAAAAGAGACGCCATATTCTTTGGCGATCCCTCTCCCTAATCCCCGTCAACCCTAAGCAACCGTTAGTCTCCTCGCAGACTCTAGAGCTGGCCCTGTCCTGGGCGTTTCATAGAAACAGAATCACAGAATAAGTGGTCCTTTGTGTCTGGCATTTTTTATGATATTTCCAAGGTTTGTCCATGTTATAGCCTGTACTTGGTTCTTTTTCATGGCTGAGTAACATTCCATCTTATGAATATATGGTATGTTGTTTATCCACTCGTCCGCTGATGGGTATTGGGTTGTTCCCACCTTTTGGCTGTTAGGAATGATGCCACCAGGAATTGTGCTGTGCTTTTTGGCCGGCACCATCTGAACTCTCTCCTACGTCTGGGGCTTTCCCCACAACTTGGGAGGCAGAGCCCACCTCTGTGTTCAAAACCCAAAAGTGCTTTCCACTCCTCCTCTTGGCAGCTGGACGTGGGTGGGGACCCCAGGTTGGCAGCCCAGACCATTGAATTGGCATGTGTGACACTGAGTTCATTCCAGGGGCTGTGGTGGGGGCAGTGACGTCCTTCTCTCCGAGGCAGTGGGGACAGTGCAGTGGTGGCCTTGCCCACACAGGTCCTTGGATTGGGAGGGTGGGGGACTCTGCAGTGGTCCCAACACCTGGCATCCCTGGGTTCCATCACCGATTCGCAGCTTTTACATCACTCTGTGTATTACTCGGCACCCTTTCAACAAATTCCTTTTCTGCTCATATCAGCCAATCTCAGCTTCTGTTGCTTCCTACCAAGAACCCCAAGTGAATCTCACTTTATGATGAAGTTTTACCATGTAATGCTGACGCGTCGGGCAAACTGGGGTGTTTTTTACCCCAATTAACCGCTGAAACTTAATGGAAGGAGAGTACTGGGAGTTACAACCCTCTTAGGCCATCCGTTCCCATTTTTGAAGGACATGAAGCACAGTTCAAAACATAGAAAAAGCTAATTTAAGCTAGAAAGTTACATCAAAGAGGGTAGAATTTTGTAATTTTTCCTGGCTCATTTAGCGCCCCCTTTCCGCTTTGCTTCTCCTATATTCTGAATTGTAAGAGAAAGTTTTACACTCTGACATGCTCACTGTACTTTTCTTCAAAGGTAGGAAACAGATAATGTCAGCTAAGTCCTAAAGATCTGACAGCCAGTCAACTGTCCCGCCCTTCCCACAACTAAGTGTCCACTGGAGTTTTTGTCCTGATGGGGGACAGGAGGGGAGCGGGGAGTCAAGGGCTGTGTTGCCAACTGATGGATTAGCTGAGTGAGTTGTGTTAAATTGAAACTTAATGTGACCATTTTAGCAGGGTTCTCTTTACATGCTTGTCTTGAGACCAGCACTGAACTTCAAATAATGTCCTTTTCGTTATAGGAAAGGCCTACGTGAAAAATATGTGTGTTTCGAATACTTACATTGCTATCTTCCAAAAACTTAAGTGCTTTCGCTATGTTGTTCAACCGAAAAATACGGTGGGACGAGGATTTGTACTCATGCAGCTGTAACACAAAACAGAGCAAAACCAGAAGTTAAACCAACACAGACCCTCCACTCCCTGTGGTGCCTGCGGGTTTGCTTATCTTCTTTCCCGGTTTCACTTTAATCTCAAGAGAAAGAAAGGCACTCACAGCTGAAACCCAGGCCTTATTTATGGTTCCCGGGACTTCACTTAGTCGAGTTGGTGAACGGGGGACTCAGGGGTTAAACAAGGGACAGATTTGTCAGGTTTTTCTCTCTGACCCAGCTCCTGGCTTTTGATAGTTTTCCCTTCGCCAGAGCCCTCAGTGACATGTTCTCGTAGAGCTGATGGTTTCTGTCAGGGCAGGGAGTCTCCGCTGGGAGCGTCCCCACACAGCTGCTAAATCATCTGCTGTCCCTCCCTGGGGCCGCAGATGTTCCTGCTGCCTAAAGCTCTGAGAACAGTTATCCCAGGTCAGAGGGACAGGGAGACGGAGACAGGCGGAGAGACAGGGAGGAGAGAGACAGACAGTGGGAAAGAAAGAGAGATACAGAGAGACAGACACAGAGAGAGATATTAAGACAGAAAAAGGCAGAGAGAGAAAAAGACAGACCGACCGGTACAGAAAGAAAGACAAAGAGATAGAGATGGAGACAGATAGAGACAGACATAGAGAGGGGGCGGGAGAGGGAGAGAGATGCACTTGGAGAAGCCACGACTCTGACATCATTAGTTGTACACACTGGAAGCACCGTCGGGATAAACATCTGGAATTGAAGCTGATGATGCTCCTGTAGGTGGCTGGTTTACATTACAAGGCAAATCAGTCGGTGTCAGTCCTGCCTGGTGCGCACTGAGAGGCCAAGCTCATGGGTCCCGGCTGCACCTATGTGTTAGCTATGGCGGGTCCCTTAGGCAAATCTAGCGCTGAGTCTAGAGCAGGCTTTCTCACCTCAACATGACTGGCATTTTGGCCAGATCATCACACTCCCTACCCCCAGGGGACACTTGGCAATGTCTAGGGACACATTTGGTTGTCAAACCTGGAGATACTACTGGCATCCAGTGGGTAGAGACAATTGACGCAGTGAAACATCCTGCAAAGAACAAACATCCTGCCGCCCACCACAAAGAACGGTGGGACCCAGATCAACAGAGCTGGGGTTGAGAAGCCCTGCTCTGTGAAGGGGGGAGAGGACCACCGTGCACACAGGAAACACACACAACGTGAAGGGGCTCGGCTAAGTTCAAAGTGAAATGAATCTCAAGGTCAAATGGTTCGATTTAATTTCAGTCATACTTATAAGAAGGTTCTTACTTATAAGAAGCCACCAGTTTTACTTTCAGCCTTGGGATAGATGATAGAATTTGGTTGTAAGATGCCTTTTCCCTCCATCATTCTGGTTAATAAAATGGCTGGCTAGCTAAACTATAATGTTCTAGTTCTAATCTTTAGCCTTAACAGACTCACAGGAAACACTGGATTTTTTATTCATTTACTGACTAAAGTATATTTGCTAAAAAAAAAAAAAAAAGATGCTGCTTAATATCTTTTTATCTTAGTACACGTGATTTTATCAGACTCAGTCACTGAGAAAGGAATGTCACCCTTCAGTTTGTCATAGGATTTACGTATGACCAGATATGTACACAGATCTGTATTGCAAAGAAACCATCAGCACTGTTTTCCTTTGTGTTTGATTTTTTCCTGACCCTCTGTGACATACGTACCAGATTTCGCCCAGACAGGACTTCTAACAAAGCCATTAGGATTTTTCCATCTTGTATATCAACGAATAAATCTTTAACTTCTAGAGGTGGGTTGCACTATGGAAGAATGAGAAAATAAGCAGCCAATTAGTGATCACCTGATTGGTGACCTGTGCAACCCAGAGAACTATGTCGGAGCTGCAGGTTTCACATAAGAGGAAACGTCCCAACAAGCACATCTGTCTACAGGCAGCAAAGCCCGTCCCCTGCAGGGCATAGCCAGGCAGTGGGTCACTGAGGAGCTGTGGAGGAAACGGCATCAAGGGCACCATCGAACAAGTGACTTCTGGGGACCCTTCTAACCTGTGATCTGACCATTACATCCAGGTTTCTCCTTGAGGGGAGAAAGAAATGGCATGCGTTGGTCACAGCCTTCCTAGAAGCAGGGCTCACATGAAATTACCTGGGTGCAAGCCCTTCACCCCAGATTTGGGGACCCCAAGGCTCAGAGGCTGGGCGACTAGCCCAGTGTTTAGACGAGTCAGCTCTTTGGTACAGTTCTATTTCCTCATTGGGACACACTGGCTGACCCTAAGTACAGCCTGGGTCCAAACTGTGATGGCATGACCCTGGGTCAGTTACCCTCTGGACCTCGGTCCAGATGTTGGCAGGGCTCCCCCATCTCAAACACTGCTCAGTCTCCACATGTGCACCTTCCTGAGGTGCCAGTTGTCACTTCATTAATATTTAATCCAAGTCTGGAGAGGGGGCACCCTAGGCAGCGGAAGCCGGGAAGGTAGCTGGTATGCACAACTTGTTGGGAGGTAGCAAAGGGGGGATTGACACTCAACTGGCCTATTGAATGCTGGGTGGTTGGGTGAGGGGAGACTCTTCTTCTACCCCCAAGTTTATAGGTCTGTTATGAACTCAAAGTTTGAAAGGCTGATTTATATGGACAGTGTTTCCCTGAAAATAAGACCTAACCGGACAATCAGCTCTAATGCATCTTTTGGAGCAAAAATTAATACAAGACCTGGTATTATTTTACTATAATGTAAGACTGGGTATAATAATCTAATCTAATCTAATCTAATCAGTATGATATAATACCAGGTCTCATATTAATTTTTGCTCCAAAAGATGCATTAGAGCTGATGGTCTGGCTAGGTCTTATTTTCAGGGAAACACGGTATATGCTGATGTATATTTATATGTTTAGGTACAGAAGTAATACATACTCATTGTAACAAGTCACACTAGTTAAAATTGTAGAAAAATTTTAATCAATGGAATGTCACTGCTTGTTTCATCTATAAAAGTCAGGTTTCCTGAGATAAACCAGCATTATTTCAAGATGCACCTTTCACTTGTGCCACTAAGAAGCAAAAGGCTAAGACACACCTGACTTCAAAGCCAGGCTCTACCCTCAACAGGAACTTGGCCTTGGGCATTTTCCTTAACCTCCCTGGGTCTGAGTGTCTTTGGCTCCAAGGTCAGGTTAGTAATCTGACCTACCTCAGAGGACGGAAGCTAAAATGAAAGGAGATCACGCAGGTAAAGTGCCTGACATAGCACCTTCCTTCCCAGATTACTGCCATCAATCAAACCAGTTTACTATGAAGGGGCTTCCTTCCTGCAGAGTCTTGGGGTGCCCTCTTTAGCCAGGCATTTCGTCCAGGGGGGCTGTATGCTTCATAGCTGTATGTGCTAAAAGGGAGATGTCTTTAGCTAGGGCCGCTCTGCAGGTAACGGCCCTTCAAGCATCCTCTCTCCACCCCACTTGATTCTCTTCCTGGGTTCCCTGGGTCAGTAAATGGCACCCTCAGCCCCAGCTCACCTAGGCTCTTCCCTCTCCCTGGGGGCAAACGCACCTCTCCACACAGGATCTGGAGTGTGGAGGGACTTGCGTGGGAAGAGCTGGAAGCCACCCCAGGTTTCCTCTCTGACCCGAGCCCTGGAGAGGTCTGCTGTCTAAAAACCAACACCACCGTACCCACCAAGAGTTTGGCTGGACACGGCCTGGAGTCCCCGGGGGCCGGGGGGAACCTGTCAGTCAGCTGCTCCTGTGCATGCATCTGCAAACTGGGTTTCACAGAACCCTCAACTTCAGCAGAGCAGCGTCAGGGTGGCTTACGGGGGCCGAGGGATGTCACGCAAGACGCTGATCCACTGCACCTCCTTCCTCATTGAGGCTCAGCTCTTGTGGGCCTTTGTTTAGGGTTCCAGATAAGACTGCTTGAAGAAAGGTGTCTGTTGACTAAAGCTTGATAATAAGTCTTTTATGCAGTATGGTTAGGACTGCAACAGAATCTTAGGGAACAGGGCCTAGAAATGTGCCTTTTTAATAAGCCCTTACCCCAGCACGAATTCTCTGTTTACCTTTCAGTAGTGGGGCCTTGAGCAACATCAGAACAGTTAGGCTGGGTGCTCTCTGCTCCTGGGTACAATGAAGGGGGTATTCACAGAGGAGACAGGATTAATGGGGGTGGGGGTGGTGGGGGGTGGTGGTGGCAGCTGTCACCAACCCAAGACCCAGGGGTAAGGCAAGTCTTGGAAACTCGGTGGAGCTGTGGCCCAGGCACCCTTTTCCTCCGGGAAGGCCTCCTATCCCAGGATAGTCCGTGTTTTCTTGTTTTTATTAAGGAAGGTGGCATTTCCTTAGCCCTTATACGAGCCCCCCGACCCCCTGTGAGACAACATGCAGGACGATTCCACCCACAGGTGCACAGAAAGAGGCTTTGCTTCAAGGGCAACGGAGACTTTGAACCAAAAAGGCAAGTTATTTTCTTTGCCAACTCCCGCAGCTCCTTGGGCACATTCCAGGCCTAGCACAAGAGCATCGGGTTACAGAGACGCTTATGGAAATCTTACCCAGCTAATGCGAGGCAGAAATCGCCAGACCTGAACAACACGGGCCCTGATAGATGGACTAACACAATTTCCAGTTACCAGCCCCAACCGTGGCCAACCCTTGCATTCGACTTGAACCTGGAGAATCACTTCCATTGACAGTGTCTGCACGAACCTCAGCAGCAGCGCTGGCACAGGGAGCCCTGGCTGCAGTCCATCCTGCGAGATGGCAGCAGGAGAAACTGAAACCGCTCCAGTGAAAACACTCCTGGGGCCCCAAACGTTCCGTGGGCTTCATGGGATCGGTATGGCCGAGTAAACAGCACCCCCAGGGCTTTCTTCATGATCTAACTCCTTCGGTAAATTAAGGAATTTTTCCAGAAGCCAGAGGCTCAGTAAATATTTCTGACAGCCTTCAAATTGCAGTTAAGCCCAATTCCCCAAGGAGTTCCCGGGTTTCCTTTACATGAAAGGTTGTCCTTGAAAGTCTCGAGGTTGGTAACGTGGCTGTTAATTTTGCCCTGTTTATTAGGCATCAGTTTCAGGTGCTATCTGATTTACCTTCAGAGTGGGTGCTACCCACCTGCCTTGCAGAAGGAGCTGAGCATGGCCGAGGAGAAAAGCCTTGATATAATAAATGCTAACGGAGGCTCGTTTGCTGTGGCGAGTGCGTGGGTTTTTGCTACATTACCCTCTGTACTTCCCTGTATTTGTTTCTTAATTTAAAAACAATAAAATAAAGAATGAAAGAAAGACGCCATGGCTACCCTCTGTCCACCAGGAGGAATTTCCAGCTACCCTGATACACATCAGACATTAATTTAGGAGTTCAGTGAACTCAGGTTTGGGAAACGGTTTTCCTTTTTTCCAGAAATAACACTTGACTTTATGAGCCTTGCCTAAAATGCACCAAGAGTCAAAACAACTGGCAAATGATTTATAACACTTCATCCGTGATATGGAGTCTTTCCCCTGAAGAGTTCAGGAGCCTCCTGGGCCCAGTGTAACCCATTCTACAGGCGGGGAACAGAGGTGTGGGTGGCCAAGTGCTGCTCGGGACATGTCACAGGCCTACAGGTCAAGTGTGCATATTCAAATTTTGGTCCAGAGCTCCACTTCTTAAAAACCACATTTATTCTCTCTGCTTTCTAACCATTTCAACAATTTCCTCTAAGAACCTTCATTTGGGTTAACTTAAAGGGAGGTAAATAGTTACTCTTGTACTATGTAAGTGGGTAGGAAAGAAAATATATGTAAACTAAAGTGGGGTGCTTGAATGCCACTGGTTTACCTAGCAATGAGAAGGGCAGTTGGGTCTATTTGGAGCACCACATAGTGGAATTTCAGAGGCAAGAAGTGGAGTGAAATGAATCTTCATAAGTCAGCTTTCTTATAAAGAGAAAAATAATCTCTCCTCCCCAAGCCCAGGGCAACATAGAATGTTCTGGGTCAAGGGCTAACCTAGCGTGGCAGGAGGGCTGGGATTTCTCACTGGGGCTGTTCCTGCACTTCCCATTCCTGCCCTTTTGCTGCTCATCCTTTTGTCTGCGTCTCAGAAGGAGCTTCTATTTTCTGGTGTGCGTGCCTGAGAAACCTGCAGACAAAATGCAGTTCAAATCTGCCGGACCAGAGGATGTTAGATAGAAAGAAAAAGGGGAAACGAAGGAGAAGCCAAACAAAGCGCTTCCTTCTGGTTGTGGGATTGCAGGAAGGCATTAACCACTGTTTCCTCATTCATAACGGGGGAAAGAGGGTAATGAGGGTTGTCATGGGGATTAGAGGAGACCTGTGATGCACTGAGTAGGGTGCCTGGTGCCCCAAAGGGCAGGTAATATGTTGACCAATGGCAACATTATGTGATTAATCACGGGATCTGCTTTTGTTAAAAGGTGTCAAGGGTTCTTGCATAAATCAATCCAAACACCTACCAATGGCTCTTAACTGACAGCCCCCCTCCCTCCACCACCTCTGGAAGTCGCAATCGCCCTCGTTTCCTGTCCATGGAAGTGTTTGGGCTGTTCAACAATGAATGAATGTCTTCTAGCTTTTGCTCATCGTTCCTATCTAAAGAGAGACCTCTCTCTCCTTCCCCAACTGGACTGACAACCCCAGGAGGACATCACTGTGTCTTACGTTCCCTTGTGTTCCGAGCACTGAGCTTGATACTGGCAGTGAGAATTCACTCAATAGAGGTTTAAATGAACGAACGAAAACAGTAACACCACCACCAGAAAACACAGAGCCAGCACTTCCCCTTACTGTGCTACTGAACCGTTCACTCAGTCATGGACGAACCGACCAGTTCCCAAAACCCCAAGTACGCCGCTTACCTTCTCTAGATGTAGGTTTATCCATCGAGTGAAGGTCCTCTTCTGCACATTTTCCCTCTCAACTGGAAACAAAGAAATGCCGTTAGCTGACAAAAGGAAATCCGGGAAAAATCCCACCTCCACTTCCCAAGGGGGATTCTAGGTAGATGGAGACAGCCCTGGAGGGTCCACATGTGAACAGGAAGGGAGTTGGCAAGGGGTTCAGTGGCACCTAGAATCCATTTCCCCCAGTGCCCTCCACCCCTGAGCATCTGAAATCGATTAAATACCCACAAAATCAGACACACAGAACAGAATGCTGTATGCAACCTAATATGAGCATTAGGGCATTCAACTCTCCAGCTTAAGAAGAGTCAAAAGGGAGATACAAATGAAAACCATGAGGTGCCTGGCTGCAGAGATGGAGCTGCAGTGACCGGGCACTGGGCAAGGGGAGGTCAGTGGTGAGGAATTGGGATGGGGCTCTGGAAGGTGCCAGAATGTGGTGGGCAGGATGTGACACTCCTGGGTTGGACCCTTAGCCCTGTCATCTCCCAGCTTTGTGTCCTTGGGTCAGTCCCTTCCCCATGTCTGAGCTGCTCACTTCCAGGCTGCCCTTAAGACACCTGCCATCCTGCAAGTCAATTCAACACAGTTCCTGGCACAACAGCGACTCTTTTTTTTTTCTTTGCCGTTGTTATTTTGAGACCCAGGAGACATCTAACGCCCGACAGGAAGGGAGAGCTCTGCGGGCAGCTGCTGAGTCAGAGCCCCCGTGAACCAGGACGACACAAACCAGACACAGATTTCTTCTCCCCGGGGATAGCATTTCCCAAACACACAGGTTTCTTATGAAAGATCTTTCCTTTTCAAGTGTTACTGCCATTAACCCAGCACTAATTGTGTCCTGGGCACCTCGTGTCCATTAATCTTTAAACCTGACAACACCGCCTGCAGAGTAGAAACTATTATTTTACAGGTGAACAAAATGGGACTCAGAGGGGTCCCATGACTTGCCCAGGGCACCTGCTGGAGAGAGGCACAGCTGGGTATCACCCCCAGGCCTGTCTGTCCCCCATCAGCAGCCTGGAAAGGGAAGGTCTGGGTTTGAACCCCAGTCCTTCCAATTACGGCAAAGACATCTGCAATAGTGATGATAATGATTAAAACATATGTCCCGAACACTGGCTGTGGCAGGACCCCCATCTAGGCACTTTACCTGCATTCACTAATTTAACCCTGCTGCCGCCCTCAGAGGCAGGGACTATCATAACCTTCAGATGGGAAAACTGGGGTACTTGCTCAAAGTCACACAGTTACTAAGATTATCGCTCCTGTTCTACAGAAGAAGAAAATGAGGGTCAAAAAACAAATACGCAGCAAAGTTGGGACTCAGATTCTGTGCTTTTCCCGCCTGAGCTCTGTGGCATTAGCTGGCTTGGCGTCCTAGGACCTGGAGGGCGTTTTTGCATTGGGTGGCGGTGCCAGTGCTGCAGTTGGGTGCTGGGTGCTCAAGCCGCTATGCCTCTGAGGAAGAAATGTCGGCACCAGATGACTCCCGAAATACCAAATTCTGGATTTCAACATGTTGGAAGACCACATCACAAAGGCTTAAAACCATTTCACGTTTCTTTAGCAATCAGAAAATGAGAGGCAATTTATCTCCTGGGGGAGAAAAAAAGGCTACAGTTTTCTGTAACAACTATAGGTCTTTCTTCCTCTCGGCTTCATTATTGGGTAGTGGTGCCCGTAAATCAAATTTTAATATTGAGCCTCTCAATCTTTTTAATTGAAGAGCCAGCAGACAGTAATTATGTTTTATATGACTGCTTTTCTCTCATTTTCCTCCTTTTCTGTAAGGGAAGGTCCCTGGCAAGTAGGCATTAAGGATTAAATATCTAATTCCAGTAAACTGTTTCGTGGGTAAGGAGAGGAGGGTGAAAGGAAAAGAAGTCGAGAGAAATGAGGTAGGGAGGGGGGCATTTGCTGAGGGCCATGAGTTATCGAGTCTCAGGGCTTTCCACAAGGCTGAAGAGTACGCTCTCCCCATTGGAGATCTTTCTGCAGCTTTTTCTATAACGTGGGTGTGCCACAGTTTGCCTACCATCCCTGCTCACGGTCACTTCCCAGTTTTACAGTGTAATCAACACTGCAGCAACCAGCATCCTTGTACAAGCACGCGGGTATGGGATTCTTTATGCAAAACACGCAGGAATATATTTCTCATGCTTGACAACTAAAAGTGGAACTGCTGGGTCTTAGTGGTAGGCACATTTAAAATTTTAATAGCTACTTCCAAATTGCCCTCCCAAAAGGCTGCCCCAGTTTATACTTTCACCCCCCACCTGTCTTTAAACAAGTTTATGGGGATTGTAAAGTATTTACACACACATTCAAACACTCAGGCTTGTTTCACCATATGGCTTCAGAGAGAGCAAAGTATGAAACAGAAGTGCATTCAGTGAAAGCCTGAGAGAACCCAGGTTAGGCTGTTGGTTTAACTGTGTGGAAAGGTGTAAACGAGGAAGTGGGTGTCTGTTACTCTATATATACCCCATCCATCCATCCATCCATCCATCCATCCATCCATCCACCGACCCACCCACCCATCCATCTATCTACCCAACTTTCAATCTAAGATGTACCCATTCATTCATCCATCCCCCCTCCCAGCTGATACTTATTGAGTGATTATTACATGCTAGGAACTGTGCCAGACCCGGGGGGCAAACCCAGAGATAAACAATTAAGCATTCCCAGAATCTGCACTCCCAGGAGTCACAGCCAAGTCGGAGAGAAGCACATGTGTAAAGAGAAATGAATTAGAAATTTCTAGGGCTGATGAGATGGGAAGAGGGGATTACAGGCCCCGTGGGGTGTTGCTCCAGGGGTCCTAAGAGGACCCCACGGCAGAAGCAGGACACGAAGGGACTCCTGAAGGCAAGCATAACATTCTAGCCCTGCCCTGACCCAGAGCCAACACCCGGGAGGCTTCACTTCCGTTCCAGTCACAGCCAGTGGGCAAATCGGAGCACAAATCCGCTTCGACAGCAAAGCTGACCCACGGGAAGATAAGTTGGGGACCTAAGATACCCAGAGATAGTGAGACTAAATCACAGATGAGTCCCAAACTGAAATCGGATATGGAGACCAGATTTCCTGGACGTGAAACTGGGACACATCCCTCAATACACAGGAGAGAGACAGAGACAGAGAGAGTCTCTGCGAATTTAGCCTGCCCCAGAACATCCACTTGAGAGCCTCACACCATTAGCTGCGTGACCTTGGGCAAGTTCATAACTTTCAAAATGCTTTTGCCTCAGTGTCCCCTCTACAGAAGGGGGAGATCTGTGCTTCCCTCCCAGGCATGCCGTGAAGACTTGATGGGATCAGCCCGAAAGGCGTCCCCAATAGCTGTTCCATAAGGCTCACTTTCCCTGGCAGCCAAGGTCCCACAGCACGCCCTGGACGTGGGCTATTTTGTTTGTCTGGTGTCTGGACATAAAGGTCTGATGCTTTCATGGTTTTCTCCATTTCAAAATACCCACCCCCATTCTGCAGGCCTTTTCTACTTCTGGCCTGCCAAGACTCCATAAACTTTATATAGTTTCCATAAATCCAACGGCCCCTTTTTTCCACCGCACCTATCACGTTGTAAAGGTGTAGGAAACCATTTCTCTGGAAGGGTCTGGCCTTCTCACGCAGTGTTTGTGGGGCCCAGTGTGGGTTTACTGGGCAACAACAGAGTAATGACAGTGCTGTAAAATCACCATGCCTGGCTGGCCGGGGTGCCCAGAGTGGAGGGCCAGAGTGGAGGAGAACAACCCAGAACTCCAGGGACAGAGACAGAAGGGGAGACCCAGCCCTCAGGCTCAACTCCACCTTCTCAAATCCCCAGGCATGGCTGTGGCCCTTGCTTTTCCAAAAACAGACAACGTGAAAATGAGACATGTGGCATTCCTCTTTTCTCCAGGCCACCAGTGGATGTTGGGAGCCACAGACAGAGGGACACGGCTCTGCGAGTTCAAATAGATTCATTATACTCGTGGCCTTCTTTCCTTCTGCCCACGTTCCCCTCAAACCTCAATCCTATGTAACATTTCCTCTATAATATTTCTGCTCTTCCCCGCCCATGAGAAGGATTTGATGGCTTTATCTGTTTCTAAAAATTGTGCACTCATTATAAACAATTAAAACCCTACAGGAAAGCATAGAGAAATATATCCAAAATCTCTTGAAATCTCATTATATCCAGAGCTCACCACTAATGACATTTTATTGACCATCCTTCCAGAGCGCCCCCCCCACACACACACACAGCACTAATGCATGTAGATAGATACCACTGTATACAATTTCAGTGTGATTAGTAAATGACTCAGCATTTCTCAAAGCATGGCCCATGGATCACTAACATCAGGAGCTTCTGGGGTGACAGTTAACATGATAATTCCTGGCCCCCATGCAGGATGTCTCTGGGGCCCAAGGCATTTTAACCTGCTTGGCGGGTGACCACGGTGCACAGTTTGAGAACCTGGGTCTTAACTAGGAGTAACTCCAAAAGGAGTTACCATGCTACCTCTTCTGCAAGCCTACGGACATCCCTGGAAAGCTGGTCTAACACTGCCTACATTTCACAGATGAAGAACCTGAGGCACAGGGAGTTTAAGTAGCTGGCCACTCAGTGGGAGATCGGGATTTGAACCTGGACTCCAGGGTGACACTGCCTCATGTGCCTCCCACATGTGTGCAAGGTCCTCCTGGTAGCTTCTGTCAGCTTCTCACAAGAATCCCCTGGGAGCTCCGCTCCTCAGCCAGGCGGGTGGGCTCAGTGCCCCGCCTCCAGGCAGTACTCCTGCCTTCCAACTGCCCTCACCCCTGTCCCCATGCTGGGGACTGTACAGGTTGGAGCCCTCAAGGCCTATCTCTCAGCCAGGGGTGCTCAACCAGGGGTGACTCTGTCCTCAGAGGACATTTGGTAGAGGCTGGAGACATTTTTGATCGTCATCATTGAGGGGGTGTTCTACTGGCATCTAGTGGGTAAAGGCGATGGCTGCTGCTAAGACAACCACTGCTAAACATAGAGTGATCCGACCCCGAATGTCAGCTGTGCCAGGGGTGAGAAACCCTCCAGAGAACCTGTGCAACCACCCCAGGTTGCTCCTATCTCAGCTTTGCTCCCACGACAAACAGAGAAACAAGAGAGCTCTCCTCTGAGTGACCTTGAACAAGGGAGGTTCTGCTCTCAGGCCTCGGTTCACCCATCTATACAATGGAAATCGTTGTACCAACTTCCTTGTGACGATCAAACTCACTCAAGCTGTCTTTACCACGCCACATGCAGGCAGCTGACAAAGAGTCCACCAATCGGACTGTCACCGGCCCACACATGGGCACCTACCACCCATGGACAGTGCCCAGAGCAGCCAGCATTCGGGTGGCCCCTGCATGTCCCTCCAGCCTTCAATCTGCTGAACCCCAGGAGCCGAGGCCGCTCCAAGAAGGGGCCCACTTCGTCTGGATGCAGCGGGGCCCCTGCCCGGTGGTTTCACTCCTTCCCCCGTCTTTCAACACCTCCCAGAAACACAACCTCATTACATGGCCCCATGCTGGTTCACTTGAGAAATAAAACTCAGAAACAAATTAAACGGCAATTTCTTTTCAAACAGGAGAGGGGCCAGGCTTCAGGAGTACCAGGCCGACGTCCTTTGGTTCCGACTCCTGGGGGCCACTTCCCCCCATCGGCTCTGGCAGTATTAAAGCTGAGGCCTCCATGTGGTTTGCACCAGCCGTGATTTTGCATTTAATTTCCTTTGTTTTTCCTTCCCAAATGTTTGCTCTGACCCAAGTCCCTTTTATCGAGACTTTGGTAATAAAATGCAAAACCCTCTTTGGGACCACAGGCCAAGCAGCACGCAACTCCTACAAATAGGTGAGCAGAGAAGTGGCGGTTAGAGCTGGCAGAGCCCTCCCACCCTCTCTGGCTCCTCCACAGCCTTCTCTCCTTTGTCCTTTGTGCAAGCTGGGGATGTGCTGAGGGGCATCAGGACAGAGAGGGAGTATGTAACCTTACTGTTCAAGCCAGCACAAACCGGTGGTCTCCCCCATCTGTGCCCATTGAGACGCAAATAAAACTGCCAAGCTCATTCTAACTGGGGACTTAAATCCAATTCTCTCACAGGTCCCAGAGGCCACCAATTAACATACCACGTTCTGCACTGCTGTGCCCCTGCCTCTCAGCCGTTCCAAAACACATAACCCAGGGCTCCAAAGGGCTAGTCCCAATTACACACCAAATTAAGTTTTAAGCTCTCTCTATATAGGGCTGGTGCCTGTAACTAAAATAAAAAATAAACCCACTCTAGTTTTTTCTGAGAGTGATTCTGTCTAACCTCAGTGCTAAACCTCAGCCCACCTTGATTTATGACGGATGACGCCAGCCAGCCATAAAAACCCAAACTTAGGAAAAGGGATTTTAACATCCACCCACATGGGCAGACCAGGGTGATAGGACCCATCCAGGCAGACTGCCCTGATACGAACAGCTGAAATGGAAACGGGGTTTAAGTGTGTCATACAGGTCATTCACACACCCATCCAGGCAGCAGACATCAGTGAGCATGCTCACCCAGTGATAATAAGATGTGGACCTGGTCCCTCATGGGCTTCCTTTGCCAGATTCCAGAAGGAAGGATGGAGAGTGGGAGTGAGGGAAGGAAAGAAAAAGGAACGGGAATGGAGATAGAAAAATAATCTCTTCGCATACCATGAAGTCTCACTCCATGGACCCGACAGCACGATCCCTGGGGGACCGAACTTTCTGTTGGGGATCACTATTTTTTGTAATTTTTTTTTATACGTGTTTTTGTGAAAGTATTCTGGCTTCTGAATACAAACTTGAATAACTTCTAAAGCAGTGTTTTCCAAACCGTATCCTACAGAATACTAGTTCTAAAACACTTCTCAAAAGAGGACCTCAATATGTCTGGGAAATATTGCATGGATATTTATGATCAGTATATTAAAGACTCTGATAAGTTCTGCAATACAGAAATTTGTTTAAGGTGGTCTAAACTAAGGTCGCTTGAAGACTCACTTTCTGTGTAAAACTAATCACAACTTCCTTGTAGAATCCTGCTTTGGAAACACAAAGAGATGTTCATTAATGGGGGAAGATGTTCCCACTGGGTCCTCACAGCCAGTGACTTAGGCAGCCACACTTTCTGTGACAGAGAATACCACGTATTCACCAAACCCTATTTGTTTCCTTTTCCTCTTGGGCACACAGCCAAACTACATTTCCCAGCCTCCCTTGCAGGGGGCAGGGGCTGGGGGGAATGTGGGTGGGCAGAAGATGTGCCACTTTCCTCCATGCCTTGTGACCACTACACAGAGGCAACACAAGGGGCGCAGAAGAAGACAGAGGCACGAGAGGGAAGGAGTCTGGACTCTCCAGTCTCCCCCTGGACAAGGATCACCCTATAGAGACACCCCAGGAGGAATAGCATTGTTGGACCCTTGGGTAAGTGAGAAATATCTTCACTGAATTAACCCACAGTCATTTTGGGGTTGTTGCTACAGCAGTTGCCCATCGTGGCTAATACCTGTGGAGTGAGAACCCCAATGTGAGGGAGGAAGGGAGGAAGGAGAAAGTCAACATTCATGAAGCCCCTTTCAGGCAGTGAGAGTCACTTGTCATCCGCCACTTAAGCCTCATGGCAACCTCGACAGGCAAGAAATGGTGCTTCCTGCGTGGATGCGGAAATCGTCTCTGACGTGGCGTGCCTCGGGAAGTGGACATATAGCTCAGAGAAGAATCTGGCCTTGTCCCTGCGAGCCAAGACCCTCGCCACGGCATCACGCTGGGCTGGCTGAACCCCTGCAAAGCGAATCTTATTGACAAACGCTCATGAAGAATCTGTCTCAGGTTAGCTCACCTGCAGAATAAAGGCTGACCTGGTGTTTTGTCTCTTAGGAACAGGGCGTACCAGGCCTAACAAGAAGAATTAGCCCAACCTCTTGGATTCAGATATTTTCTAAAAAGAACATGAAAAACACTCAACTTCATACAAATGACCGTGATTTGCATTTTGAAGTACATCTGTCTGATAAAACTCCTCACGCACCCTTCGAATACCAATGATTTTATGTACACGCGAAGGCCAATCAGCTGCAAGAACCGCTAGTAGCAGGGTGACCAAGTGTCCCAGTTAGCCCAGGACTGAGGGCTGAAGGGGTCCCCAGAACACAGGACGTTCAGTGCCAACACGGGGAAAGTCCCATGCAAACCGGGATGAGTTGGGCATTCTAGCTAGTACACCTGGGGTGTGTCCAGGAGAACAGGCCCTGCAGGCATAGCAGCTGGGAGGGGCAGAAGGCCCTGGTCCACCTGGGCAAAAGACAGTGAAAAGCAAGAGGTTAATATTTGCAAGGTGGTTAATATTTGCAAGGGATAAAACAAACTGTGAAATTCCCATTTACAACTTCTACCTGCCAACAAAAAGTGACACCAGCATAAATTTCAATTCCTACTCTGAGCAGGAGAAATAATAACTGGAAACTGTGATGGGGAAAGGTAAGAAGTGTCAAATTCCCCTGGAGCTTGCAGTGTCACCAGCATTTCATGTTAATGAGCATGAGAGGCCAGAAGTTGCCTAAGCCTGAGCACAGGGACGGAGTTGTGCCAAGATGGCAAAAATGAATGCTTTACGCACCACCGGCTCCTTTGTGAAACGCATTTGATTGAAAACAGACAAAAGTTACCTACATATGCAAACCATCCAAATGTACACACTCATGCATGCCCGTGTACATGCTTGTGTATACACAAGCATGCATGTGTGTGCACACACAAACACACCCCTCACCGTAACAGGGTTCACCTTCAACCCTCTTCAGGACACTGAGTCGTCAGGGTCACTGGAGAGATTCATCATGACAAGGTCTCCCTTATGCCGCAGCCACAGTGGTTCAGACCTCCAGGGCTGCACTCTGACATTGAGGTCAAGGTCGGATCATTGTCACTGGGTGGAAACTCTATAGAACGGCAAATTCAGTTTTATAATCTTAAACACTCCACTGAGACTAGACCCGTGATTCTCAACCTTGGCTGCACATGACAGTCACCTGGGGAAACTTTAAAAAAATATGCCTAGGTTCCATTCCAGACTAATTGAATCTGAATCCCCAAGGGCTGGGGCCCAGGCCTCTGCATTTTTTAAAAGCTCCCCAGGTGATTCTGGCACTGAGCCAGGGCTGAGAACCACTGCTCTAGGCCAGGAGTTGGCAAATTTTTCCCGTCAAGGGTCAGCTAGTAAATATTTTAGACTTTGTGGGCTATATGGTCTCTAGCGACTAGTCAACTCTGCAGTTGTGATGGAAAGCAGCCAACACAACACATAAATGGGTACGACTGTGTTCCAATAAAACTTTATTTATAAGAACAGGCGGTGGGCCACAGTTTGCCCAGCCCTGCTCTAGATTCCACAAGCAACAAGCACCACTGCCAGATTTAAGCCGCCATTCTTGATCTTCCTGGTGGCTGTACCCCTCACAGCTCAACTTTTAACATTCAGTTTCAGGTTTCACAAGCAGGGGTGTGTTTGTACTCTGCTCACTGTCATAGGAAAATCAAACAGTGGTGGCAGGATGGATGGGGCAGCAGGGTGTGTGGGAAATAAAAGCAGAAAACTGAGTGTTCGGTGCCTGCAAGTCAGAGAAATCCACTTGGATTTTCTCTTCCCATCACCAAAACCAATAAGAAAAGTCACTTTTGGACAGGCAACCAGGCTTTCAAGTAATTCTTGCCTTTGTTTTCCTTCTTCAGCAACTGGAACTTTTTCAAGTTAAGTCATATCACCTACTCTTCTCCCTCCTCATCCCCTACTGAATGTCCCCTTTGTCTGGAGAATCCAAGGGGACATGGAAAAGAAAACCAACCCCAAACAATCATCCTTGATCTCTGTTTCTTCTTCTTTTGTAATGTTTAAATGGAAACAGGTTTGAAAAAAATCAAACATGGCTCCTTATAAGTAAAAGTTCCCAGGAGATCAAATTTTGTTCAAGGAGAGTAATCTTCTCCCCCATTTTCTTAGCACTACAAGGAACCCAGAATTATTCTGCCCATCAGAACACTCGACAATCCAGTTTACTGATTGGAGAAGCCCTTACATACTGAGGGTAGCTCCCATCCAACACTACCATCAAGGCAGTCATCCAGAGTCTGCTTGAATGCCTCCTGGGCAAGGAGCTCAGTACCTCTCCAAAATCAGCTTTGAATATCTTGAAGCGTGTCTTGTGGAAAAGAGGAAAGTTCAGTGGGTACAACTAGGGCCAACAGTTAGGAGTCTGGGGATGACAGCTTTCAGCCCTACCTACCACACCCTGACTTTTGGGTTCAGTGGGACCCCTGTACTTTTCCTAAAGTAAATGCAACGTGTTAGCTTAATAGTGATCCTATGGGTTTCTGTCGGTTACAATGAAAAGCATCCTCACTAATTTCTTCAATAAGCAACCACAAATGAAGAAGGAGAGACGAAAGAAAACCTGTATTTTAAAAAAGGCTTCAGGGACACCAACCAATTGCAATGCGTGGTCTTTATTTGGATCCCAACTCAAACAAACTGTTTTAGAATAATAATTGTATTCTGAAGGTTCAAAAACATAACTAAATAAATTCTTGGAAACATATGAAATGTCAAAATTGGGGCGAGAAGAAATATGGACTTTAAATACATCAATAAATATTTTAAAAAGCAACAACAAACAGTCCTTGATCATTCCTGATTCCCATTTTACAGATGCACTAATCAAGCCAGGAACAGGTCGTCAGGTCACCAATCTAGTAAGTAACAGAGCCAGGTTTCTCACCCAGGCCTGGCCCCAAAGCCTGCATCCTAACCATGACACAGTACTGCCTCCTAACCTTACCCCTGAGGGGAACGCCACGCGTCACAGCTGACTCACAGACTTCCCAGTAAACCAGGACGGAAATCATTAGCAAAACTATTCTTATTCCTTCCAATTTAGGTCACTACCTTCTGAAACACTGCCTGCCACCTTGGTGGGTCCCCCTGTAGGTGGATTCATACTCTGGGCAATTGTGTTATTCGCAAGGTCACACATTTTAGTCGGTTCTCCCCTCTACACAACAACATTTGCAAGGGAAGAACCCTATCTTTAAAGTTGAAAAGCTATAAAAGGGCTTACTTGTGGGAGATGGCCCAAAGGTGGGGAGAGCTGGGCTAGGAGACTACTACTTTTACTATCTGCTGGTCAGTATATTTTATTTTTAAAACTATGTGCGTATGTTTGATAGAAACTTTAAGTTTTAATTTTAAAAACTGCTATGTACTCCACTCTGTGCATGGTGCAATATTTCTGATCTATTATCCTCAATACCACCAAGGGGGAATATTTACAAATGTAATGTCTGACAAAGGAATTTTCTGTTTATAAAACTAACACCTACAATAGAAAAAACTGGAACATACAATTTAAAAAAAAGTCACATGGATTAAATTTATTCCAAGACAGCTTATTTCCTTCCATTCTTTCTTGTACATGTTTGTTGGTTTGGTTTTTGTTTTGTTTTGTTGTTGTTTGTTTTAACATAATTCTGATCATATTATGTATACTACGTGGTTTCCTATGTGCTGGGCACTGGTGCTTGCCTGCCTAGTATCTTTTCTCACCTTTCCTAAATGCTAGTAATTCATTATTATTATTATTATTTATCTTGCTCTTTCTCCATCACTTGTCTTTTAGCTTATAGGCACAAGGAACCACACATATTCAAGCCTGATGAAGAAATTGGCATTGCCCTCCATGATCCTGGATTTTGAGCCCTGGCTGTGACAACAGAGTGAAACACTGTGACTTTCCCCTTGGAAAGAAGGTGAATGAATTCTGATATGGAAGGAAGGTTAGGCATGGATGTTGGGTAGCCAATGGGTAGACTATGGCGGACACTGCTGCTTGTCTCCCCAGTATCCATTCTTCCCTTCTTCTCAACTAACAGAATCCCAATTTTGAGTCAGCAATCTGCCTAATTTAAAAATGATCATTTCCCAGCCTCCCCTGCAGTTAGGGGGAGTCACGTAACAAAGCTTGGCCAATGAAGTGGAAGTGGAAGGTAGGAGGCGGCGTTTCTAGGAGTGCTCTGAGAAGGGGAGGAGAGAATACTGGTGTGTGCCCCCTTTTCCTTCTTCTTTAACCCTCTGGTTTCCTGTAATGCAACTGTGAAGTTAGAAAACCCAGCAGCCACTGCTAGGAATGATTGAGCAGTAAATAGAAGTAGCCGGTTCCTCGATGGCCCTGCTGAGCCCCAGACCTGGCAGGAGGCTACTTAGCTCCAGGCTTCGGTGTATGAGATAAACAAATCCTCTTTGATGAAGTCACTGTAAGTTGGGTTGTTGTTACTTGCAGCTGAAAAGAATCCTAACTGATATGATACACATCTTGCTATAATAAACCCATCATTTGTGTTGATGAACACAACGCTTACTCAACCATACCCCCATTGCTGGATAGGCTAGTACAAAACAAATGTTTTTTGCCTGCTCTTAATACTTCAGTACAGCACTTTATGTTAGGTCCTAACATTTCTACAGCACTTTACAGTCTGCAAAACACTTTCACCTCTATTCTTTCATGAAGCCAGAGGAAAATGATGCAAGATAAGACGGCACAGCAGCCCAAGTATAGGCAACGAGCTAGCTCTCCGGAGTCCTCTCTCTCCTTTATGTTCCCCCAACATCTAAGTTTTGCTCAAAAACACCTTCCAATGCCTCTCTCGGGTCCTCCCTTCCAAGATGACCAAGAAAAGAAGGAACAGTGGTTTGTGCCAAAAAGGGCCGCTGCTGCCTACGCGTGGCACCAACCGCGCCCGATCGCGCCCAAGGGCAGGGCCACGAAGTCCGTCACTGGAAACACAGTAGAGGCGCAGGGGTATTTCCAAACGAGCGTCTCCCCCGCCTACGTGCTTCCCAGGCTGTCTGCACAACTACATTACTGGGAGTTGTGCCATTCACGCAAGGTCGTCAGGAATCGTTCCCGCGACACCCCGCCCCCATTTAGACCTGCAGGTGCCACCCCACGACCTCCGCCAAAGCCCATGTAAGGAGCCAAGTCCTTAAGAACTGAAGAAATAGTCTGTAGGATAAAGATGAAATGGAAATTATACTTTAAAAAAGAATCCAACTTCAGTAAATAGTGGTTGCTGAGCCCAACCGAGAAATGAAAAACAACCCCAAATCATGAAGAGCTTGGGTCGTGCCATCCAGGTTCTCAAACCCTGCAGATTAGCCCCACTGGAGGTCACTCTGTGAGGCCAGGAAGCCCATCTCTAACTTCAGGGCACAAAGAACAAACGAATGCAAGGGATGAAAGCATAAGCAAGGGTTCGTCAATACTGTATATTGCTTGGGGCCTCTGGACAACACGCAGGCATTGGACAAAAGCCTCAGAGACAATGAGATAAATGTTTGTGTGTGTCGGGGGTGTGGGCTGGTGGAGCAGCAGGGAGACTGGGAAGGATATGTATTAGAAAAGGTGGCAAAGATTGTGAGATCTTGAAAAGGCATTAGGAGACGGCTGGCTCTTAACGACAATGCAGGAAACCTGCTGCAGGGACCACCTGGAACCAAACATCACCCTCCCTAACCTCTAGGTTTCCTGAGCGCTGGTTTTATTTCCCATGGGGTACATGCATTCAGCGTATGCAGGCACTGCTCCCATGTGGGAGGGGGAGGGGAGAGCACTGAAGGGCCAAAGACAGCATCCATCTTAGTTCTTAGATGACGACGGTAGAACCGCCAGCCGCCATGTTGCAGTCTGAAAAGGCTGAGTGCCTCTGCCAGTTTTGTGGGTGGGTTCCAATCATTCTGGCTGTAAAGTGAATCTCGTATGCTCACTGACTGAGCCTATGAAATCAGAGATGTAGTGAAAAGACTCTTCCTCCATGCAAGTGGTCTTTGCACACATTTAAACACGTTTGTTTCTTGTCCAATTCTGAAATGTCTTCAATTTTATAAATACAACTCCTTTATTATGGAATAAGGAGGACTTGGTGTCAAAATCACAAAAGTCATCTCTAACCCTTGATTGTGAAAACCAGGAACCTGTATTTATTAAATTCTGGGTACTGTGCTAAGCACTTGGGAGGTGGGGATTAGTATCTCTATTTTACAGGTGAGGACACTGAGGCTCAGACAGGTGAGGGGATGTGGTAGCCAGGATCACACAGAACAACAACAACAAAAGAATTCCAAATGTCTTGGCGGATTGGCTCTAATTCCTGGAGCGAGCAGTGTCACAGAATTGTTGGGCCTTTGTTGGTGAACAGCCCCTCCTCCCACCATTCAATCGTTTTTTTCATAAGCAGCAGCTGGAACCCTTCCAGGCCTGGTGTTTTTCTGAGACACATCCCTTTACTTTTGCTTCTTTTCAAAGCTGCAGGCCCAGGTTCTAAACGCGGGTCCAAGGGCAAAGCCAGGCTGGGGTCTCTTCACGCAGAGAAGAGTTTTCTGCCCTTGACCGCTGCAGAGGAGGATTGGTGAGGCAACGCCCAACTTGATTGAAAAATAACTTCCCTCCAGGCTGCTTTATGGCGTTGCGCCTCTTCCTTGCAGCTCTCTCTGGTCCTTCTCTCCAAGAGGCCAGAAATTACCAAAGGAGTGTGGGGAGGCTGCTGAGCAGGCCATCTCAAGTAGGGCAGCAACTTACTAATTAAAAAGTCCAAAAACGCGGGCGGCCCGTTGGCTCAGTTGGCTAGCGCGCAGTGCTTATAACACCAACGTTGCCGGTTCGATTCCCACATGAGTCAGATTGAAGGACAATGACTTGACTTGGAGCTGATGGGTCCTGGAAAAACACACTGTTTCCCAATATTCCCCAGTAAAAATTAAAAACAAACAAAAAAAACCGTCCAAAAACAAACATTGCCAACTGTAAGGGGTCGAGGTGTTGTGGTTCCACCACAGACTAGCACTGTGACAGTGGGCAAAGTGCTGCCCTCTGTCTCCATCTGTAAAGTGGGAGAGGGGATGGTCTACAGCACTATGGGGTTGACATGAGGATGAAATGATTGATGTGTTTACAAAATGCTTAGCACCTGACACAGGGCAGTGACAGCAGATGGGCGAGCCCCAGTGCTGTGCCCCAGTGGGCACACTATTCATCAGACCAGCCAAAGCCGCTTCCCACCATGACGTCTGAGTGGTACAGAATTTGGCCTTGCCCAAAGACAGGTCTGGCCTTTGCCTTCAGCTTCTGGGAGGTCATCTATGACATACCCGCTAGGAGTGTCTTTGTTTAGGGAAGGTGCTAAACATTAGATCTTATTATGGGGCTGGCCACTCTAAAGAGACCAACCATGGGACTATAAACAATAGTATAAACGTAGCCACTTAAAATGGCGCCGTGCCAGAGGAGCTGCCTTGCATTTCATTATAACTTTGTTGCCAAGATAACAAGAAAACAGCTGATATGACTACTGGACTGATGACTACCTCACTGAAAATCAAAAACCTTGTTTAGAATTAGCATCACTATATTAGCTTATCCGCCCCAACAGAAATGCCCTCCTTCTACTGCTATAATTGTTCCCCTGGCCCTTTCTCATAAGTACCCCTTGCCTTTGCCTCTGAATCGGAACGCGACTTGGGCTTCTGCCTGAATCCGTGCTTCCTGAATAGCTATTTTGATTGATCTCAATAAATGCTTCTTGCCTCTCACTTTGAAAGGTTTTTGTATTTTTAGGTTAGCATGATTTAGGGTGGGAGCTGTGGGTCACACAGCATCCACAGGTTGGAGACTGAGTTCAACCACGTGGGCAATCCATCAATCAATCATGCCTATGCAATGAGGCCCAGTAAAAACTTTGGACACTGAAGCTCAAGCGCACTTCCCCAGTGGGTAACACCCTGTATCAACTGTCACACGTCGGTGCCCGGAGGGTGACATGAGTGGAACCGCATTCAGTGAGTGCTGCGTATTTCTAAGGAATTATCCAACCTGAGGGTGGCTTGGGAACCCCTGAACTTGCAGTTGGTGTCAGAAATGAAGACAGTCTTCTGTGGAGACACTTCCCTCAACCTTTGGTGAGCAAACTCCAGGCAACTTCCCCAACACAAACCCTCCTGCGCTTCCTGCCTACTGTGACCCCCAACCACCCAAACCGGAAAGGACAAGGGGACAGAGGAAGGGAGCTCGTGCCCACACTTAGTGGAGTGCTTTCCAGATGTAATTTCTTGGGGGCTTCAGTTTACACATCCGTAAAACGGGACCCACAGTGCTTACTTCTCGTGGTTGTGAGTTGCCCAAGGTCTCACAGCGAGGCAGCAAGAGCACAGGACCAACTCTCCAGCCGAAGCCTTTCGCAAATAGTTGTCACGCTGCCCCCCAGGGGACTGAGGTCAGCGTGGGGGTGAGACAGGCTCACCTTCCGAAGGAGGTCTCACTTCCACGGAAAATGCCATTTTATGCATGTTAATCATCACAGTTATAAATATGGATCCAGTCTCACCTGCATGCTGGACACACACAGGACAGTGTCGCCTAACTTGCCTGGTCATGGCATAAGAATCACCTGGGAGGCTCATTAACACGGCTTCCTAGTCACACCTGACTGACAGGAGGCTGGAAGCTGCGTGACCCACATCCCACTGTGGCTGCCTCTCCCCCGGGGCAGACGGAGATGCTGTCAAGACCATTGAAAAGGCCTGGCAGTATCGCTGTTGGGCAAGTCACAAGTTCTGGGCCTTTGTTTCCCCGATCTGTGCACTGGGGGTGACGATAGCTGTCCCTTCTCCCTCGTGGTATGGCTGTGAGGATGACATACTTGGGACAGGCCCAGCACCATGACCCAGGAGCCAATCATCCCTGAAGAGCACCAGCACACGGCACGTTCTGTGCGTGCAGTAGGGAAGCCAGTGCTGCTACAATGCTTGTTAGGAAACACAAGTGGGTACCAAAGCATTTGCTGATGGACAATTTCTTCTTTGAGAAACACTAGATGTACACAGAAAGATGGACACCACACACCTGCACGATCAAAGCTAAACAGAGCCACGTAACACGCGCACACACACACAAATTTGCGTATGCACACCTCAAACATCTACCAGACCCTGTGAGGACACGTGAGAAGACAGCCATCTGCATGCCAAGAAGAGAGGCCTCAGGAGAACCAAACCTGCCAGTACTGTAACCTTCGGCTTCCTGCCTCCAGTACGGTGGGAAAATACCTTTCTGTTGTTTAAGGGCGTCAGTCCGGGAACTTGGTTACTGCAGGCCTGGCGATCTATTAGGTTGGTGGAAAAGAAATTATGGTTTAAAAGGTAAAAAATAACTGCAAAAACCGCAATTACTTTTGCACCAACCTAATCATGTGCACTCTCCTTCACTACTTCACAAGAGCCCACAAGACCATCCCTCCCAGGCCCACGTCCACAAACGAGCTTCAGGCCACATTTACTACAGTCTTTATATATTTTGTAACCACGTAACAGGTATAAAACTGTGCTATTGTGTTTAGTAGGTTCCATCTTTTTTTTTTTTTTTTTTTTAATGTGTCACTGACAAGTTTTTAAGTGTTGTCCCTGTTATAGACTGAAGGCTTGGTCCCCCCACAAATCTGCATCTAATCCCCAACATGATGGTGTTAGGAGGTGGGCCTTTGGGAGGTGGTTAGGTCAGAAAGGTAGAGCCCTTGTGACTGGAATTAGTGTCCTTATGAAAGAGACCCCAGAGGGCTCCCCTACCCCTTCCACCGTGTGAGGACACAGTGAAAAAATGACTGACTGTGAACCAGGAGAGGACCCTCACCAGACACCGAACCGGCTGGCACCCTGATCTCAGACGTCCAGCCTCCAGAACTGTGAGAGATGCATTCCTGTTTATCAGTCACCCAGTCTGCGGTGTTTTGTTCTAGCAGCCTGGACTTACTAAGACGTGCCCCGCTGCCCCTTTTTTTAATTAGTGCAGTGATATTTTTAGGAGGACGTGTGTCATGTTGTAGCACAACTGACTGTACTCTTCTAAGCACTTCTTCACTTCAATGAATTCTTTTCACCTTACTTCTCTTAACCCTGTGAGGCAGATACTATTATCCCCATTTTATAAATGAGGACACGGCGGCACAGAGAGGTTAAGTAACTTGCCTAGAGTCACACAGCTAGAGGTGGGCAGAACTGTAATTCGAGCCCAGGCAGTCTGGCCGCAGAGCCGAGGTTCTTGCCCACTGAGATATACTGTGGTCATACGGGTGGATCTGTGGGAACAACGCCCCCATGCTTTCTTCCCCAAGGTCACCCTCTACTGAGTCCCCCCACCACCCAGTCTTCTGTACCCAGTCAGGAAGGACTTCAGGACACTTCCACATCATTTTAAACCCAATTCTATTCCCCAAAGCTCATGAATGTTGAATGGAAAGGAACGCTCCCTGTTTTGTCAGTGACAACGAATCTTGTCTGAGGAAATTGTAACCAGTGGCTTTGTGGTTGAACAGATAATTGCAGCGCGTAACTCTTAGAAAACGTTTTCTTTATGAACACATTTTCCTCCTGTGAAAAGGCCAGCCTCCTGGAGCACATCCCACCTGCTGTGGCCAAGTGCTCCAGGCCCCCACCTCTGCTCAACCACCCCTTAGATGTTCACTCAAGGCCTTTAAACGACCGGAGAGAAGACCAGGTACCTCCCGGGCTCGAAGTCCCTCAATTTATTCATTTAAAAATGAAACCAAACAACACACTGGACACACAATGTGTGTCTGTGCTGGCACGGGAGAGAAACTGCCGAATACAGGGTCCCAGGCGGCGCCTGCCGGGTGAACAGACACAGGAAGCAGTGGAGAAGGCCTCTGTTGGGGACAGGCCACCAGCCTGGGAACTTCCGGGTGGGGACTGGAGACAGCAGGACCTTGAAGGTCTGAGGGAGATCAGCAATCAGGTCTCGGGAACAAAGCATTCCACGTAAAGGGACGGTGAATGTGAAGCCTGGAAGGTGACGAGTAATAAATAGCACGTCCTGAGACTTGTTAACCCCAAACTCCTGGGCAGGGAGAAGTGGGACATAAACAGGTAGGGGAAGGAGGGGTGCTCGGTGAGAGAGCCTCGAGCCACCCAAGGGGTTGCCCGGAACCAAATACACAATGAGGCCATTATTCCCATGGATTCCGAAATTGAGAACCTGCGATCTTTCATCCTGGGCTGCAGTTTAAACAAGTTAGAATTTGAGAAGGAAACCTGAGGCAGAGGCAAGAGTAAAATAGGTGATTTATACTTGGTTCATCCAATGAAACCATCGTCGGGTGCCTGCTGCCAGTTGCATCTAGACGAGGAACTACCTCTTACTGTTTTCCTTCACTTTCCCTCTTTATCCTCTAAGAGTAATGAATTTGAAGTCATTCTCTCGGTTGTGACAGGTGCCAACTGTAAACAAAGATGTCTCTTCATTGCCAAAGACCCAGCAGCAGCCATTTAATAGAATATCTATGTGCTTAAGTGTTAAAATGTTCTAACTGCACCTCATTAGTTCAAATTAATCTCTTTCAATTAACTTGCATGACGTAAGGGGGTAGGCAGGGGAGAAGGGAGCCAACACATCTGGAGGCAGGCAGTGAGCAGGGAGAGCTCAGGAACACCATCTTGTGTAACTCTTGCAACAAATGAAGCAAACTCCCTCTTTTGGAGACTGCCCATTGGCTCCCTGTCCCTGCCACGGGGCTATGAGGGGTAGGAAGCTGCCATGGTCCAACATGACCCCACATCCTGGGCCAGGACACAGCCACACCTGCTACAAAGTATCCCCGGAGTTACTGGGCATATAGGTTTCTGCAGGGATGAACTCTTTAGTTCTCCCCCATCCTTTCCCATAAAGTCCCCCCCGCCAAAAAAAAGAGCAAAGGGCCCAATGGCAGACCTGTCCAAGATGGCAGCCGTTGGCCCTGCATGGCCTCTGGAGTCCGGCAGAAGTTGGTGCCTTTCTTAGCACCATCACCTGTGGTCAAGGACAAACTGCTATGTTGATATCCTAACCCCTAGTACTTAAGAACTGACCGACTTGGAGACAGGGTCTTCATAGGGCTCATTACGTTACAATGACGTCATTAGGCTGGGCCCTCATCCAGTGGACTGGTGTCTTTAAATCCACACAGAGGGAAGACCATGTGAAGGTATAGGGAGAAGACAGCCATCGACAAGCCAAAGAGAGAAGCTGGAGCACATCCTTCCTTCACAGCCCTTGGAAGGAAGCAGTCCTGCTGACACCTTGATCTTGGACTTCCGGCCTCCAGAACTGGGAGGAAATAAATTTCTACTGTTGAAACACCCGTCTGTGATGCTTTCTTATCGCCTTAGCAAACTAACAGACTCTCTATAATTCACTCTTTCCACCCGTGGAATTACTAAAGCAAACTCTGGCCCTGGGTTGTGGGGGGTGTTGTGATAAGAATTACAAATTAGACACATAAGGTGACAGTGACATCAGCATTCTTCGGTGGTAGCTACACTATGTTCTAAAATTATAATGTCCCGAGAGCTGCAGAAGTTTCTAGGCCCTTTGTTAGTCCTTCAAGGAAACCCCGGATTTCCTTAACAACAGTGTTCTAAAAGGCGATGACATGTTTCCATCTTTCCTTAACAGCCTGTTCTAATCTCAAGGGCTGGTGAAAAGCCAACTGGGTCTCTGGGCATAAGGGACTAAGAAGCTTCCAGGTATTGGTTCATCCCAAGGGAAGAGGGAATGGAAGTGTGTAGGGTGTAGGGTTCAGCGGATAACCCCAAAGGGCCCAGTGTGGAGGGAAGGGGTGGTCCCAAGCATGGTGTGGGTACCCCGTGGCTGACATAACAAGAGCTGGCCGGGAACCCTCGGCCAAGGAGCCTATGGGAAAGAGAGCAGGAGCCGAAACAGAGAGTGTTGGTAGGAAACCTCTCTGAGGAAACAGTGTGGCACTGCACTGCAGCCCCAGATAACAAAGTGTAGTGTGTGTGTGTGTGTGTGTCTGTGTGTGTGTGTGAATGTGTAGTGTGTGTGATAACTGGTGCACGTATGTGTGTGGTGTGTGTGGATGTTTAGGTCTGTATAGGGTGTGTATTCGTGTGTGGTGAATTTGGGGCTATGATGTCTGTCTGATGTACATGTGTATGGTATGTATGTGTTTATGTAGTAGGTCTGTCTTCGTTTCTGTGGCTATGACGTGTGGGTATTTGTGTGTGGTGTGTTGTGTGTGTGTGTGGTGTGCTGCGTGTGTGTGCGTGTGTGTGTGTTCAGCGGGTTGCTGTTAAGACCTGGAGGCTGAAGCAATCAGCAGGCCTGCCAACCTGGGCTGGGGAAGGAGGAGCTGGCCAGACAGCACCTCCTGTGGGCAGGAATGGAGAGAGGTGACACGTGTATGTTTGTTGTGACACAGGACAAAACTGGAGAGCTCCCATGCTGGTCGGATGCTGGCGATCCCCCTGCCCCCCCCCCACACACACACCAGGCTTGAACTCAGGAGCAAGAGCAGGGAGGAAATGCCTCACCTCTGGACAAGGCTGGCTGGGAGGAAATGAAAGGCTGTAGTTCCCACAGAGCCGTTGAGAGCAGGCCAGAAAAACAATCTTGATTTGTTTGGGGATCCTGTTTTTATGCCTGGCTGGTGGGCCTGAGAAAGGAGTTTCTTACGGGGTTCTCACCACCGCCCCTCCCAGGAGTGAGCTCCCTAAAGACCACGGGACGCCTTATTCCTTTGGGCCAGCCAATGGCCAGGGCAGAGAGCTCTTTAGAACTGTGTGTTAATTGTTAAGCTAATCAAGGATAAAAGCAGAGTCTAATCGCAAACCAAGGTCTCCTCACTCGGGACTCCTCGATGTGCAAACATGCGGCCCCTGGGTTGTCCAGCTGCACCGTCCTTTCCTCTCCCCACTCCCACCTTACCCCACAGGGCCCTTTGCTATAGCCCATCTCTGCAGCTCCCTAACCTGCCTGCTCACTGTGCCCCCCAGGCCTTTGCATGTGCTGTTCACACTGCCTGGAACACCACCCCTGCACTTCAGCACCTACTTTCAAATTCCCCTCGTCCCGTTCATCCTCAGATAGCAGAGGCACCTCTTCTCTGCCTCCCACTATGGCAACACCTAAGATTCTATGTAGAATGACTTCCTCATCATTCCTGTTTTGCTGCCCATCGTGGGTGCCTGGCCTTCAGGGAGCACGTCATCCCTTCATTCACTCAGTCTTGCATCTATTTCACTCAGTCTTGCATGAAAGGAATGAATCAACACACAAATCAAATTAACGAATTAAGTGTTTGCAGGAAGAATCAAACACTATTATTGCCTACGATGAGTAGAGTCCAAAAATTAGATATATCCCGTCTTCAAGGGTCTCATGATAGTGTCACACAATAAGATAAACGTATGGGGAAAATGACTAATATGGTGCAGTCTATGCCATGTGTCAAATCAATGGTAAACATAACATAGATTGTGGGGCGAGACGGGGTAAGGGAAAGATCTTTGGATGCTCAAGAGACCCTGGGAGGCTTTCTGGAGGAGGCAGCTTTGAGTCAGGTCTTGAGCAACTACATGACCCAGTGTATCCCTAGATCAAAGGGAATACAGTTGATTCTCATTATTCACAGTTATGTTCTAGAACGTCACCACAAACACTGAATTAGCAAATACTGAACCGTTGCTACTAGGGGAAATAAGGTTAGGTTCCTGTGAACCTCTGGTCACAACATTTTTATCACACCTTACATTCCTTGTTTTATAAGATACGTTATTTAACATGCGCTGTTGACTCACTGACAAGGAACTCATGGCCCACAGCACCCTAACTCATGCTGGATGAAGCTTATCTGACGCCTGTATTTTCTCCATAAGGGGCATCACAGTCTTCTTGCACTTCAGCACCTTGTGTGGGGGCCACTGGAAACAGCAAACTCACCAACAAGAGGCAAAACCATGCTAAAAATGTGGCACTAACTAACATCAAAGAGGACACTTGTGTACAATATGACAGCTGACACAAGAAGACAGATTGTCACTTTGTTCCATCTCAGCTGAGAACGTGTGCACGAGATGACTCAATTTTTTTGCCACTCTGTGCATGTCTGTGAATGACCGTGAGAGCACCTCGAGAATTTATTTGGGGATTACAACTAACTCTAGCGAGTAGGTGACCTGAAAATATGCAACCTGTGAATAACGCGCATTGACTGTAATTAATGGCAACCTCTTCTCCCCTTTCAAGTTTGAGAATGACCAAGGTCTTGGGGACCTGTGCCTTTGCAGCGAGACCCAGTGGAGCACATCATTGCTGCTTGGCAGGGTGGCTCTTCCAACCCTGGGCATCCTAGGCAGTCTGCAGGTGTGCTGGCTCCTCCCATCCCCCTGAAGGCATGTGTGCCCCAGACAACTTGGGGATCCCCACAGCCCATCTTCCACCCGCGGCAAGAATGTGGAAGTCATCACCATCCTCTCACCGCCCTGGCTTCCAAAAGCATCCATCGACTTCTCTCTGAGAGGGAATGACTCCTGACAACCTACAAGCAGCTCCCTCTCCCAGATGCTTTCCTGGGAATTTCTCCTCCGAGCAGCAGCTGAGCCCAGGGCTCAGGGCTCAGGAGAGCCGGAATCAAAAGCCGGGATGACAGGCGCTGGGGCTGGGCCAGCATCCGTGTGTGCGTTCCCAAAGTCCCGTGACATCAATCTGACCTCTCCACGTGTCTCCCCACATCGTGTGGGGCGTCAGCCATCAAGTGTCATCACCTGCTCAAAAGCATTAAAGCCATTCTCAGAGTCGGGCTCTGGGGGCTCTCGAAGCCGACATGTTCCCGGAGCCCCGTACTGCCCTATGGTTAGCTCAGATTTGAGCCTGGCTACTGAACACTCAGCTTCCCCCCAGCTGTTCTGCTCACCAGAAGAGCAAGCTGCCTCCCTCCACCAAAGACAAACAAATATATTCCAGTGACCAGAGGACAGCTCAGCAAGCTGCAACCTGAAAAATAATGGAGCACAAGCAGAGAGTCAGCCAAGAGATATCCGCTTGCCATTTATTAAATGCCTCCTAAAAACAGAGACCATTTCTTGAGCGCTTGCTGTGTGCCAGGCAGGGACTGTGCTACGTGCTTTAGAGATAGCACCTTATTGAATCTTACTAAGTTCAAGGTGTGCGCTATTCTTTTTCCCATTCTCCATTGAGGAGACCGTCAGGCTTGAGGACTCAGAGAATATGCCGCAGGTTACACAGCTTGTCCTTCTGGGAGGCGGCACGTAAAGCCAGGCCTGGATCCCAGAGTCCAGCTCTTACCCACCTCACAGTGAATGCCGCTCTGGGTTTGGTCTGCAGTAGCCGAACCAACTGCCTAGTGGACACGTGGCTCATCGGGACCAGGCACCCAGCAGGCCAGAATGACCCAGATACTGATGAGAGAATGGAGCAGCCACAGACCTCCAGGGAAAGGGCTCTAATGTGGCCCGGGAAAAGGAGATGGAAGAATCTGCTCACTTCACCCCGAATGCAGAATTTCAGCAACAAAGACATAACATTTACTTGGCATTTAGAACAACTGAATATCTGAGTTGGAAGGAAGGGGACAGAGCTATGGACTGAAAGTTTATGTCCCCAAACATTCATATTTTGAAACCTAACCCTCAATGTGATGATGTTAGGAGGTGGGGCTTTGGAGATGTGATTAGGTCATAAGGGTGGACCCTCCATGACTGGGAGTAATGCCCTAATAAAAGGGACCTCAGAGAGCTTCCTAGTGAGGACACAGGGAGAAGACGCCGTCAGTGAACCAGGAGTGGGTCCTCACCAGACACCGAATATGCTGAAGCCTTGAACTTGGACTTCCAGCCTCCAGAGCTGTGAGACATAAATTTCTGTTGTTCATAAGCCACCCCGTCTATGGTGCTTTGTTACAGCAGCCGGAACTGACCGAGACAGACAGGCTTTGCAGAACCTGGAATAGCCACAAGTGACAAGCAGGGGTACCGAGAGAAGAAAGGAGAACTGGAGGGCAAGTCATATAAGCTGAGCCTCAATTTCCTGGACAACAGGGATAAACTGCCGTGCCCACCTCCTGGGGTTGTTGTGAGGACTGAAAGAGTCAGTGCCTGTGAAGAGCTAGGACAAATGGCCAGCAGAGCAAACGCCGAGGAAGTGTTGGTTCAGTGTCACTATCGTCACCATCACTACGGCCTTAGGTTCTACAAGTCCAGATTAAACACCACCATTCCCACTGGGGCTGTTTGCAAAAGAAACCTGTTACTGACTGAGCACCAGCCAGGCAGGTGCCAATGCTTACACTTGGCATTCGACACACCTGCGCCTTATTTTAAGAAATCTTCACCCCAGCCTGGTGTGCAGTGGTGGGAGAACTGTGACTTCTGGGTCAGACCTGGATTCTGGGACCCACACTTCCACTCAGCAGCTGTACGACCCTGGGACGGTCCCTTAAAGTGCCCTGTCTTTACATTCGGAATCACAAGTCTACCACGCTCGGTCTGAGAAGGGACTCATTAAGGGACCAGTACTTTTACAAGGCCACAGAGGCTCAGAGAGGTTGAAGTTACATTCCTAGAAAATTCAGGAGGAAAGACTCACACTCAGGCTTCGCAGGGTTCCTGCAGGTCAGCCTGCTGCTTCTGTGAGCATGTTTGGAATAAACACAATGTGATGGGTCATTTTATGTGTTGAATTGACTAGGCCATGCAGCCAGATATTTGGTCAAACGTTATTCTGGATGTTTCTAAGAAGGTGTTTTTTGGATGAGATAATATTTAAATCAGGGGACTCTGAATAAAGCAGACTGCCCTCCATAATGTGGGTGGGCCCCATCCAATCAATAGATGGCCTGAATAAAACAAAAACTGAGCTCTACCGAGCAAGGAAGAGTTCTGCCAGCAGATGGCCTCTGGACTTGAACTGCGAGCTCTTCCCTGGGTCTCCAACCTGTCAGCCTATCCTACAGATTTTGGACTCGCCAGCCTCCATAATTGTGTAAGCCAATTCTCTCTCTCTCTCTCTCTCTCTCTCTCTCTCTCTCTCTCTCTCTCTCTCTCTCTCTCTCTCTCTCTCTCTCTCTCTCTCTCTCTCTCTCTCTCTCTCTCTCTCTCTCTCTCCCCTCCCTCCCTCCCTCCCTCCCTCCACACACCTTGTTGGTTCTGTTTCTCCGTAGAACCCTGACTAATACACACAGGTATGAACTGTGGCACGTGTGAGTGTGGGAAAGGGGAGGAGAAAGGCCCTACCCATGAATCAGACCTCCTGTCTGCAATAATTTGCAATTGCTCCAACCATATCAATGTCTCATTTTCACTTCGCAGTGAATCATACTCCGAGCAGCTGGCGGGGATCAGAAGGAACAAGGTATTCTTTTCATGCTCAGACCCCGCACCATCGATTATTTACCTTCCAGTAGCCTGAAGTAGGCAGGAGGAGGAAGGGGGCCTCCCCATGACGCTCTCCAGCCTTGAGGAGAAAGAACATTCTGATTTAATGAATTTGAGACTGAATATAATCAGATTTTCTCTATAGCAACAGCCCCACAACACAATCCTCTTGGCAGCTGCAAGCAACGAGCAGCCATCTCCTGGTGAAACCCATCTCACAGGCAGGCCACAGGAGAAGCTGCACTGAACGCATGAGACACCAGAGCCTTGCATGGGGCAGCCCCATCTAGGCCTCACCTTTAGACCAGAACAAAATGGGAATAAGCAAGCAGTGCTACAGCCCTTTGATCCGGCAGCTTATGGATGTTCATGTAAAAATACGCTTCCCTCCATTGGTAGATTTACCGAAAGGTGGTCAGATGGCCTGACCCAGGTCGGAACTGAAAGGGCTTTATCCCAGCTCATGACTCAGGATAAAGGTTATAGTGCTTTGTGTTCATATCTTGCCTTTCAACTTATCAAAGGGCTTGTACTCATGGTCCCACTGGATAATAATGTGGTCTCTTGACTGCAGTCAACAAGTTCTGTCGACCTGAGCCCCTGTGAGGCTCCCCTCCTGGACCCCAAACCCGGCTGCCTGCCTACAAAAGGTTCACACTCCCTCCTAAGTGTGGAGACATTTCTTGAGAGCTGCTTGCATCTCCTCGCCCCTGCATCCAGGTGTGGTCCTGTGACAGAGTTCTGGCCAATGCAATGGGGTGGAAGGATGTGTGTCGTTCCGGCCTGGCCATTCACCCTCCCATGGGCTCCTGCCCTTTCTCCCATTTGTGATACATCCATAAGAATCATACTGATTCTGCCCTCCCTACGCTCATGGCTGCATCGTGGGAATGTAATAACCTTGAGTATCTTAGCCTGCCACTAGGGGAGACAGAGAGGGGAGAGCACTTAAGTGGGAGTGCAGATTTGATCTCTAAATACTGCCTTTGCCCTCACCTACCTGGTCTCCACTCTGACTACACACCTTAGGTCAATACTAATAACAACAACGATACTAATAATACTACAATCTCTCACTGTTGGCCCGAGCCAGCCCTACAATAAAATGACTGCACGCAATCCTCGCAAACCTTTCCAAGACCCCGCCTGACCCACTTTCCATCCAGTCAAGCCTGCACCCAGAATCTCACGTCTGCTGGGTCACTCTGCACTCAGCTGTCCAATTTTGAAGGCTCACCCCCGTCCGTTGTTAAATAGAGAGCAGATCCTTTACTCACATGGTTTGGAAGTTGTTTTACCTCCTGTTCTCTTCATCTTCTCGGTTTCAGTGTTTGGGCTCTAGCTTACCAACTGGTCTTGTGCCATGCTTTATTGCGATTCTTACTATTTCCCGACTATTATCATTTTTCTTTCCCACATTCACTGTCCAGTCCCTGCCCCCTGCTGCTTTTTTTTTTTTTTTCTCAAACCTGCTTCCTCCTGCAAATGCGTAGCCATCAGATCGTTCATACCCATAGCCATCCCTCCCTCCCTCCTCTGGTCATTCTTTTCATTGCTCTTCTTGAAAAGACCGGCTTTCTTTACTTCCCCCCATCAGACCCTACACTTACAAACTTCCCAGAGCCACGTGACATCCAGGACCATGAAATCAGCGGATATTTTAATTGCCACCCCTGCCCAAGCTTAGCCGTCATGGACTCACGATTAAGTGTCATCATGTCATCGTGTGGTCAGCAGCAGACACACCCTTGGGAGCTGCCTGCCTCTCTACCCAGCAGCAGCTGCCAGGTATCACGCCCGGTAATGTTCCTGGGCGTGTGGCCTGGCCACTGGTTGGGAGGGAAGCTTGCTGCGAGCTGTAGGGAGCTGGTCACTCCCAGCATTGCCCCTCAGAAGGACGTCTCTAAACCGTGTGCGACTCTTGGCAGGGGAGACCCTGCTGCCTTCTTTCTCCTGGGGATGTCTTACAGTATATTGTGGGAGAATGTCTTGTTCATGTAACAAACATTTACTGACCTCTCCTATGGGTCAGACAGTGGTCTAGGTCCCGGGGAGACCGCAAAGATGGGTACCTTACGGACGACACAGGCAAAAGTCCCAGGCGCAGGGCACTTGCAGTCTGGTACAGAGAGGTCAACTATCAATGGGATAAACATGTAAACTGTCCAGTCTGATAGTTGGGGGTAAGGGCTGAAGAGAAAAACAAGAAATGAAACGGGAACAGGGATGGAGACGGCGGGCAGAGCGGGGATGGGTGGACAGGGGTGACTTTCATTTCCCTCCAATTTAACTTTAAATCAGCAGTTCTCAATCTGGGCTGATTTTGCCCCCTGGGCACAAATGGCAATTCCTAGACACATTGGATTGTTACAATTGAGAAGGGTTTGCTACTGGCATCTAGTGGGCAGAGCCCAGGAAGCTGTTAAACATCCCATGTGCATAGGACGGCCCCACGACTTACAAGCATCCAGCCCAACATGTCCACAGGACCGAGGTCCAGAAATCCTGATTTAAATACAGTGGCGTGGCAAGGCCTCGCTGAAAAGGTGACATTTCAGTAAATACCTGGAGGAGACAAGGAGTGGCAGACTTACATGATCTCTCTCTCTCTCACACACACACACACACACACACACACACACACGGACACAGGATTACACACATCACACAACCCTGACAGATATCACTTCATATGTACCTTTTCGGTGAGTCCCATCTCTACATCCCTGTGTCTAGCTCAGTACCACCAACACCTGGGCATGTTTAGCACAAGGAAGTAAGCACAGGAATGAGAAGGCACTGTTGTGTGAGATGGCAGGACAGACAGCAGCAGAGTGAGGGGTTCATGCCGGGGCCATGGGCCAGCGGGGCACGCGGGTACTCAATCCCTCTAAACACTCCAGGAATTGCTGAGTCTCCCCCTGGAAGCATCTCCCACTAAGAGACCTAGGAGGCCAAGAGGGCCACCAGGTGCAAGGTGCGGCCTTTGTTTGCATCCTGACTTGAATGACAAGGGCAAAAGGCAAAGCCTTAGATGTCAGATTTCTGGTGAATCTCCATTGTGGCTTCGCAAGCATGTCCGGTGCTGAGGAGGTGCCAGTTCACACCCCACCTATGTAGGACCCCTTTGAATCATTTGCAGGTACAGCACTGGATTTAGACAACCATTGGGACACGGCTGTTCCAAGTCCCACACGTTCTAGATAACGACAGCCTATCTCTTGATGATCTAAATTCCTTTCGATGGAAATCTCTGTACACTCACTTCCCTCCTGATGCTTCAGATAGAAAGTGGCAGGCACTCTGGGACAGCAGGTCAGGGCAGTGCTGCGAGAAGACCAGGCCAATCGAGAGCAGACAAACAGGAACTGACAAAATGAAATGAGGGCAAAGGGGAGATGCGGGCACAGCACAGAGAACGAGGTTGGGGGACAGTCAGGCAGACCTCCCTCAAATCCAGAATGATGAATCAGCGAGAGATTATGTAGTCATTCATTCAACAAGCCTGGAGCACTCACTCCAGGCCCAGCACTGTGTTTGACACAAGGAGGAAAACGCATCATCCCCGCCCACCAGGAGCTCACGGATTAAAAACTAATAAGCGCGCACTACAGTCTCTGGTGGCTGTAAACTCCTAACATTCTTGATTGGGGTGAATCAAGGACGGCTCCCTGAGGAGGTGATGCCTGGCAGCACCAAGCTTTAAAGGATATGTAGGTGCTTTCCCAGGCAGTCCTCTGCATTAATCTGAAACTGCCAGCATCAGCAGGGGACCACTGGAGGCAAGAAACTCTTGGCTTTGCAAAGATCAAATGGTCTCTCTGCTCAGAGACACTCCATCAGGACCCAGGGGAAATAAGGTGGCAGGATTTCATGCTCAACACGTGTAACGTATTAGTACCCAGAGCCAGCACCAAGTCTATCATGGGGAAGCATATCTGAGATTTCTTGTAATCTGCCATGACAGCATTTCTTGGCTTGAAATTAAGATGGTCCCATTCAATTCCATACTTAGCTGAAGTCTGTCTGTCTACATAAAGAAATTTGGAAGCAAGTTTTAGAAATTCTGACATCTAATGCTCAGCAATCCTTTGTAACAACATGTTGTTTTCCTACACACAGATGGGCTACTCAACACCGGCAGATGACGGGGGAGACAGAAGGGGGCAGACGTGTGCTCCACTATCCCCCAACTGCTCCACCCTCATCTGCTGTGGGTCATACCTTCTGGACTTGGCTGTGTGTCCCTGGTCATGGTTAGTAATTTTCCTCAGAGTATCAGCTGCATGAGGTGAGAATATGTGAACTGGGTTCTGAAAGATGAATTCCTATTCACCAGGCACAGTTGTTGAAGAGAATGTCCAAAGGACACCGTGTGCAAAATGCATGAGCAGTTTGGCTTTGCAGGAGCATAAAATGGGCAGAAGGCAAATACCAGATCTCAAATAGTTTTTCTTGCACTAACATTTGGACTTCTAGAGAACCATGGAGTTGATTTTTAAGAACATGACTCTCGCAGCATATGGAGAGGAGAGTGGAGTGGGAAGCAGGTACAGCTCAAACAGCCAGTTCGGAAACTGCATTAGACCAGGCATGCATGATGGGAGCTTAGACAGGAGCGGGCGCTGTGGGGTGGGGTGGGAAGGGTCAGATCTGAGGAAAGGCCGAACGATTTGTTCAGACTTGACCATGAGGCAGCGAGGCATGAGGTGGGGTAGGCTTACATGGGCAGCTGAGTCCAGTATGCAGGGGCCAGGCAGGCACTAAAGCAGCCCCTGGGGATGAGGGTGGGCAGGATCCAACAGGGGCAGAGTTAGACCTGATTTCCACAGGCATTTTCTGCCTTAGCCCTGGAAACTTTTACTTTCCTCCTGATCAGGGGCAGCCAGCCATACAGAAAAGAACAGGTCCTGAAGGGAAAAACAGTGGTGATTTCCAACAACCTCTCTGCTCCATCTCGGCTTGAAGCCCTCACTTTAGCAGAACTAGTCCATTCATTGTCAGAGCAGAAATGGAAAAATGACAGAAGCAGACTGGCAGAGGGATCTCTGATCACAGGTGGAGCCCATGCCCTTTTTGTACACAGGACACAGAGGACCAGGGGAAGGAGAGCCACCCACCCAAGGTCACAGAGCACAGTGGGGCTGAAGCAATTCTTGGGGATTCAGCTCCAGCACTGTTTTCTGTTTCATGATGAGAGAGAGAGAGAGAGACTATGAATCTGAACCCAGGAAGGCAGGGCCAACAGTGTAAACAGTGTAACTTCTTTTGTGTTGTTACACAGTGCTTAGCAAACACTGTGTGACTCAAAAGTCACCTTCACCTTCTCTGAAGACACATGACAGGTTCCACAAAGTCCAATGGAGGAAAAGATTAATTATGACTGGAGGATCTAAGAAGGTCTTTTAGAAGAGCGGACATTTGAGCAGGGTATTCAATAGAGTAAGCTCTTGGGTGGGTGGGCAGGCAGGTGGAATGTCAGGGAGCATGTACAGGTAACTGGATTCCTGGAATAAAGGCAGGCAGAATCTCTGGGGTATGTGGCTAAGGTACAGGCTCCACGGTGCTGTTACGTCATCCACCTATGTCTGTGGCCGGCACTGCTAATCAACCACCACACTCTTTCCCGCCGATCCCAGGCTTGACCTTAAAATCCTTCTGCACTGAGCACGCCAGGCAGACTCTAACAATTGATCCACGTGGGACCACATAATAAAGTCGATGCCTGATCTCTGTTCTGTGTGGGGAGGAGAAGAAGAGGAGAAGGAAGGCTTGAGTGCCAGACGCCAGGCTGAGAAACTTCGTCCTCTGGCTACCTGATGATGTTAAGGAACTAACGTTAACTGTTGTAGGTGTGACCACGCTTTTCAAAGAGTCCTTATCTTTTAAAAATATACTAAAATATTTAGGGATGAAATGCTACAATGTCTGAGATCTACTTTAAAATAGTGAGTCCCACATAGTGAGGTGGGAGAATGGAGAGGGCAGTTGTAATATCCACACCCTAAAATATTACTCGTCCATAAAAATGAAGCACCAATACCTGCTACAATATGGATGAACTTAGATAACGTTATGTAAAATGAAAAAAAAAGCCAGCCACAAAAGGCAATGTATTGTATGATTCCGTTTATATGAAATGTCCGGAAGAGGTAAATCCATAGAGACAGAAGGTAGATTAGTGGGTACCAGGAATCAGGGGGATAGGGAGTAATTGCTAATGAGTGTGGGGTCTCCTTTCGGGGTGATGAAAATGTTCTGGAACTAGACAGAGGTGATGGTTGTGAATACTAACTCTGCTGAATTGTAAACTTTAGTTAATTTTATGCACTTTAGTTTAAAAACAAAAGTTGTCCCCCAAAATAAAATTGTTGCTTCTCCAAATAAAAATAGTAATGACACACACGGACGTTCAATAAGTAAAGACAGAGTCCTTGAGGTGGAGGGAATATCAAGTTCAAAGGCCCAGCCCTCACAGAAGGTCATTTAGGATCACTGGGGTCTCACACATCAGCAGCCAAGTGCCAGCGCCTGCTTGCTATGTGACCTCACAGAAAGTTTGCACACGATTTTGCTGACAGCAGATACCTACCGTAAAAGGCATGTCTATGATTTGAAAGGAAGAGTGAACTAAAAAAAAAAGCCCAGCGGTGTTACGTAAGCTGTCCCCAGCTCATGGCCCCCACGGCTATAGCATTTTGCTGCCAGGATCCTTCCTGGAATCCTCGCCCTGGCCTAAGCTGTCTCCTCACGCTGCACCTTCCTGTGGACACTGTTCTACCGCAAATATGCAGAAGTGGGAAGAGGCGGTTCTGACAGGCTTTCACAAACCAGGAAAATCCTATGGACTTGGTCTGTGTCCATGCAAATCAAGAAAAACCTTTCTTCTCTGGCCACAAACGCTCTCAGATCGGCAGTGTCCCTGTAACCTCTCAGCCCAGCCCTGTGGTCAGTCTCCACCGAAGCCGTGTGCGTCACACAGACCAGAGGGCCAGGCGGGTCGGGCCTGCCTCAATCTGCCACCCTCCTTGGCACAGGTCTGAAGCCTGGGCATCTCTGGGGGGCTGAAGCCACACTGCTCACTGACTCAGAGAAGAAGAGAATCTGTGGCGCCCTCCTTTGTGGAATGCAGGGGATGTGGCAGAAATCATAGCAGGCCTGCGCATACCACTGGGTCCCACGCCCACGCTTTCTGACGCAGGAGTCTGGGGGAGGGCCTGACATCCTGCATTTCCAACAAGTTCCCAGGGGATTCTACCAGCCTACGAACCACACTTTGAGGACCACTACTTCACCAGCTTAGCGTGCTAAGATTTTCATAAAGCTCAGACAACACTGTAGCGCCCAGAGAAATTCTGGGTCTTTCACGGGATCCGACAGCTCACGATTCATGTCCAAAGTCACCCAGCTCTTTTCACAGGCTCCCGTGTATCTGGAGAACACAGGGGCTCTCAGCCAGCTCTAAAGCAGCATTTTCCCTTGTTGATCAGCCCACCATGATTAAATGTCAGGATTCTTGGTGCACATTTAAATATCACCTACCAGTTTACAAAAGTGTTTCCGGTCCATTAGCTTAAGTGTCCTGTCAATGACACTGACTCAGGGCAGGTTTGATGCCCATTTTGTGGCAGAGAAATCAGGCTTGTGGCGACAGTAACTTTTCTAAGATCTCATAACTAAATAATAGTGGAGCCTGGAGGAAGGCCTCCGCCCCTAAACCCTGTTTCAACACCACTATAGCAGCGTCCCCCATAGAAGCTTTGTCTTCTAAGGGTGCAGCCTTACTCACCCACAGCCCCCAGTCTTAGAGGACAGCTGTGACCCAGAGTTGCAACAGCTACAATCTGCCTCGCCCAGAGGTTCAAAGGAGCCCAAGGAGGGCATCTAATTAAGTCTGGGGACCAGAAGAGGTTTCTTGAAGGAGACAAGAAAGTTGAAAGAGAGTTAATCAGAGTGAGACAGCAGGGCTGGATAGGGAACAGTGTTTTAGGCAGAAGGAACAGTCAACACTAAGGCCTCGAGGCAAGAGAGAGCAGGAATACTTGAACAACTGAAACTAGAGGAGTTGGAACATAGGGTTCTTCCAGGTGACCAAGAATGAGGCCAATAAGACTGGCAGATTCTGTGCTTAAGGGTTTTAAGGCCCATGAGAAAATCTGAGCTCATCTCATACATCACTGGTAGGAATGTAAAGTGGTACTGCTTAGGGAAATTGTTTAGACGCATCTACAAAAATGAAATGTGCATCAACCCTTTGATTTAGCAAGTCCATCTCTGAGAATAACTCAGAAGAAAAAGTGCTTACATCCATACGTTTGACTTGTCAAATGAGTAAAATCACACAGGGGGTGACACAGAGCTAAAACAAGAGGGATGCCATTTTGCAGTGGCTGGCCCGTGTCGGGTTAGCATTCTTGCATGCAACCCTCACAGAATAAATGTTCACAGGTGCAGAAGACATGAAACCCAACAGCTGAGGCATAAAAAATTTCAGGGCACAGCTTCCACTCTTCGGGAGAATACCTTTTAGGGATTATAGCTTCAAAATAATGTAACCTTCAGAAAAGAAAAGCTCCGTAGTTAATCCTCTCATTAAAGAGAAGTTGCCTCAAATCCAAGGCTGTTCTTCTCGGCTCTTGCAGTTATAAAAGCTCCATGGAGGGGGTCTGCTAGATGGTCAAGGGCTCCCGGCAAGTAGGCTGGCGCTGGCCCCCTGGGGTGTCCTCAAGACATTCTAGGTCCTCGGGGACCACTCCCCACCCCCACCTTTCAGCATCCTGGCACATCATCATATTCTGTCAGCAAAGAAATAGCTTCAGTATAGAGAGCTTCTCCTTATCATCTGTACAGCCCTCTACAGTGTGCAAAGCACCTCATGTATGATAGATTATATAGTGCTTAACCCTGACAATGATCGTGGACCAGGGTCCTGCCACATTTTGTAGCCCCCCCTCCCCCGCCAAGTATCTAGATCCTGACCCTACAAGCTGTGAGTGTGTGAATGTCGCTTCGGTGTGGCAAAAGAGACTTTGCAGGTGTGATTAAGTTAAGGATCTTGAGATGGAAAGATTTTCCTGAATCCTCTGGGTGGGCCGGAAGTAATCACAGGGTCTTTACAAAGGGAAGCAGAGGGAGCTTGGACCCGGAAGCCAGAGGAGAAGAAGCCATTGAGGGAAGCAGAGTCAGAGATAGAAGATGAGATGCTCTCTTTGAGGCCACAAGTCAAGGGACACAAGTGGCCTCTAAAAGCTAGAAAAGG